>NW_020442430.1:298452-306472 GCF_000699045.2 Agrilus planipennis
AGTCGGTTAAAAATACAAGAAGCCGCTATGAAGAAAAATTTAAAAAAATAAAAAAGATAAAGAATTAGATGACCTTGATGCTAAGAATAAATATATGAAGAAACAGCAATTGAAAAATCTTGATAAAAAGAAAGCTCTACTCGAAACTAGTCGTAGAGATATTGTATCAATAGATGATGAAATCGAAAAATTGAAGAGTAAATAAGATAAATAAAAGAGTATTTATGTATTACATATGTTGTCTAGTTTTTAAAACTAAAAGTACTACTGTTTCATATTTATTTAATAAATATAAATAAAACAAAAATGTGCATGAAAATTTCTTACTTATTGCCCGTTTTTGAAGTAATATTCTTTAGATACAGTTGTCTATTAACCATACATATAATTGAATGTTTCTAAACTTAGTCAGGGGATTTTAAAATTAGATGTCTGGAAAAGTTGGAAAAGTCAGGGAATTTAATTTCGAAAAGTCTGTGGTCACCATGCGTCATCATCATTACTTTCTAAAGAACATTGATACAGCTGAGATAGCCATTGATTGGACATTGTGAAAATTGCTAATGATTGAAACGTTTAGTAAAATAATGAAAGTAAACAAATTGCCTACATTCCATATCTAGAATATGGTCTATTAAATGGAATTTTTATTTTGAGAGTTCGGTTAAATTTTTATTTAGGGCAATAGATACACAACAAGAAGTAGGTGATATTTTCAGACAGACCTGGTTGGAGAAATTGGGTATTGCACACGTCCACCTATTTACGCGTTTTTGCTCGTGCGACTATAAAAGAAATTAGCACTAAAAGTTTTTATTTTGAACAAATGAGCATTTTAAATCAAAAGATCCACTAGGCATTATTTGTTGTATCGAGGTCTGTAAATTTTAGTTAGGAACGTCTCTGATTGTACCCCATACAAACCTTTAACATTAGTTTTTATTGCAGTTCATGTTTTTGTAGCATATAATAATTGAAGTATTGACGTACGTATTGTGATAGGCATAATTAAAAATAAAACGTGATATTGTAATGCTTATCGTTATTAATGTTGGACTAAAAGTTTTGTAGTAACCTTCATTGGAAATGTATGGAAAACTCAATTTACGTCATTTCTTTAGTCTATAAATAAAAGCTAAACAGACTTGTTTAACACTGTGACATAAAGAAACCATTTAATTGATAAATATTTAAAATAGGAACGAATTCAAAAGTATTTTAGGGGAACGGGATGAAATATTAATTTTTTCCTAGCATCTCTAGTTAGTATTGTTTGGAATACTATTCGGTGTACGGCTTAAAATGAAAAAATCGACCCCTCATCTCAATAATAAACTTGGAACTTGCTATTACGAAAAAATAACATTTCATACTAAGCATACAACTTAAATATGTAAAACTTGATTGGCATTTTTTACATGTTTTCTTTTTATAAGTAGACAAATGAAGACAGTCACGCTTATACTTTTAGATTTTTTGATTATCAGAATCCTAATTCAATTTTTCCCAGTGCCTACCAATCCATAAGTCATAGATCTCATGTGGAGGAAGGAATTTTCCCAATTCCCTCCCCCGTGAATCTGCTACTATTTCAAGTTTTCTTTTAAAGAACTCGACTTTGAATCGACTGTTGGAAGGTTTCGAAATAATAACTCATTCTGCAAAATTACTTTAATGATTACGTTAATTATTCAATTAACAACTTAAATGATGGTTACTGTTTTACTGCAAATGATCCAAGTACAAACCTGCATTCGGCCTTGCATTATGTGACTATAGAAACGACAATAGATAATATTAGATTTTGAAGTGCATGGTTACAGTGCATCGTTCAGAATTCTGTGTTTGTGCATGTGATATAATGCGCATATGATCTGTAGGAAATGAGCAACTTCATTTTTTTAATATGTTCATTATTAAGTTTAAATTTGGGAAACGGATACAGGATTTTGGTATTGTTTCCGTTCCAGGGAAGAAGTCATTTCATAATTGTGGAACCTTTGTTAAAGGAACTTGCTGCAAGAGGGCATAATGTTGACGTTTTTGGACATTTTCCACAGAAAGAAAAGATTCCAAGGTAAAACTGCACTAAAATCCAATTAGAAGATTAATAAATTTGTATGAAATTAATACTCATTTGTTATAAAACTAATTGTAGGGTCAACCTGTAGTTGTTTTTATGTCAATATCTTTTGTAATTAGTAAAATGTCTCGTATAAAAGCTTCCATAATTTTCCATGAATTGGAAATATATTTAGTTACCAAAATCTTGCTCATTTTAATAATTATTTTGTAAATAGATAAAAAAAATTTGCGCTGTTAAGAAACTTAGGTACAATTAATTTCGCTAACAAAAATGTTTATCTTCGATATACATAAGTCTCAACACATAAGACTCCTTATTTAGATTAGATACCAAAACTGCATACATGTAGCAGTGCAATTGTTTTTTGGATTATTTGGAAAATAGTACGATAAAATGGTACTTCAATATGTAATTCCTCCTTTAATAATTGATCTTGAAATATGAAATATATATTATTTTTCACAATATTTGGTTTATAATTATCTTAAATATATTTTATTAGTGATGTAGATTATTTGTTAGATCGAAGACTAGTTGCACACGCACGGAGGCATAGCTAAACGCCGGGAACGTCACGACCGGCCTATGTCCTCCCGCCTTAAGGGGCCTCGCAAAACCACCCCCATTCTAAAAAAATCATACGAGTCAGTAAAATATATTGGATTCCCCACTCGTTTAGTCGTGCTTATTAGCCCTATCCTAACATTTTATGGAGTTTAATTTATTAGCACTTTTCCTAACCGAGAAAAATGTCTCGCAAAGGAGATTTCGACAAATTATATGAGATTCTCCACTCGTCTAGTTCTGCTTATTAGCCCTATCGTAATGTTTTGTGGAGTTCAATTTATTGGCATTTTTCCTAACCGAAAAGGATGAAAATAGTCTCGCAAACCAGATTTCTACAAATTATATGGGATTCTCTACTCGTTTAGTTTTTCTTATTAGCCCTATCGTAACGTTTTGTTTGTATGAATCATTAAAAATTTTGCATAAACGGTAAGTTAGTGAGTTGCATTGTAAAGATGAATTATATAATGATAGGCTAAAATTACTCAGTTGAAGCTATTTATCTTAACAATAATCCATGTAATTCAATCATCAAATCATGATTTATGGAGTTAAGTAAAATCTGTAGAAATAGATTCAACAACGTATTCATTTACTTTACCTGAACGTTAAACATTGTTCTTTAAAACAATTTGTTTTAGATACAATGACTTAAGTATAGCAGGAACTTTACCAATACTATTAGGAACGTTTAAAATTGATGAAATGGAAAGCAATACAAACTTTTTCAGTTGGTTCCATATGACACTGTCAAAATTCGGTCTGAAATATTGCGAGAATGCTTTCAACACCACTGTAGCTAAAGATATTCGAGACAGTAAAGTAAAATACGATCTAATAATAACGCAAATATTTCTTAACGATTGTATGTATGGTTTTGCACATCATTTTCAAGCTCCGGTTGTAGCAGTTTCTACCAGTACAGATGTACCATGGGGTGGAAGTAGAATAGGTAGTCCTGCTAACCCTTCTTATATACCGATATTTTTCTCTACGAATGCAGGAAAAATGGATTTAGCTCGAAGATTTTGGAATACAATTTACTATGTGGGAACTTATGCTATGTAAGTTGTTCTTAATTGTACTTATTAATCAGTTAACTGCTGGATGCGTGATTAAATTAAGCAATTAGGAACATTCATGTCGTGTAAGGCTCTTTGCAGAAATTTTACGAAATAGACAAAGCAAAAGAAGGACGAAATTAATTTTGTTAAGTATACATGCTGTCGAAATCATTGTTTAAGGTGAATTTCATTTATCTGGAGATGGAAGTAACAATCGAATCTTAACTTAATCTACTTGGTAAAAAAATTTTGTCTGCAACTCCAATGTAGAGTTTTACTATTATTTGATTTTTCAAAAAAAAAAAAGAAAGCGTCCGACTCGCACTGGGCCGGTTGTCTTATAGTTCGAAAGGAAGCTTTGCCAGTTGTTTAATAAACGCATCCAAAGTTCATTCAAAAACTATATTAGGGCTAATAAGTTCATGAGAATTTCAACGAAATAATTTATTACAATGATTTTAGGTTTTTATTGGAAATTGTATACATTAATCTAATTTATTGATGTGTGAATTCAAACAGTTTAATAATTTTCTTAAAACTTTTAGTTATAACATGTATGCGATGCACCACGGAAATGAAATGATGCAAGAATTCTTTGGCTACAGAATGCCCCATCTTAACCAGCTTATCTATAATTATACTAGTTTAATTTTGAGTAATACCCACTTTAGTACCAATTATGTATCTCCAAAGCCACCGAATCTCATCGAGGTTGCAGGAATGCACATATTACCCCCCAAACCCTTGCCAAAGGTATATTCCTACTTCTCACTTCTAATTGAAGAGATACAGGGGGCAACAGTTAGAATAACTGAGCGATTTTAAAATCAAATCTATCAAAATATCGTATTCTCTTTGATATTTAATTGAATGTAAACTAAAGGACAATTTTCAAACTGCCATGACGTGACCTTCAGCATGTCACTTGGTGAACTTTGGCTTGATTCCTTTATTTTTGTCAAATGTTTTGTTAATATTATATGACTTATGGTTGTCTGACTGACTTAAGCTTCTTGGGCATCCACCGTTCCTCGGTCCAATTGCCCAGCATTTTTCTGATCGATTCAGTATCATTTAATCTAAATTGACTTTGAAATCGTCCATTTGTTCTGTTGAAATTGAATTCCAGAAGTAATAAAAAAACAAAAACGCCCCACTGTTTCTAAATGGAGATGATCTCTTTTTGACTTTTACATTATTGATTCAAGAATATAAAAAATGAACTAGAAATGGAAATTGGGACCAAATACAAGGGCGTTATTTACTTAAGCTTTGGTTCACTTATAGCTGTAGAATCAGTAAATTGGAATGCTCTAAACGCTTTTTGTGGGGCTTTTGCTCAGCTACCATACAAAGTTTTGTGGAAAGCAGATGTAGAAAAACTTCCAAAAAATCTCACAATACCGTCTAATGTGCATTTTGAAAAATGGATGCCCCAACGTGATATTCTTTGTAAGTGAAATTTCTTTTCATCACAGATACATTAAATTATTTTAATATAAAAATTTAATACCTTAGGTCATCCCAATGTGAAGGTATTTATATCCCATGGTGGATTAATGGGTACTTTAGAAAGCATACACTGTGGCGTTCCCACTGTGGGTTTTCCAGTGTTCGCCGATCAAGAATTAAACATTGAAAACTCAAAAATAAGAGGATTCGCATTAAGATTAGATTTCAAAGACGTGACTACAGAAACATTTTTTTACACGCTTAAGGAACTTTTAGAGAATCCAAAGTAAGTTTGAAAGTAGGTGTAGTGCAGGATTCTCATTTTGGTATCGAAAAAATTATTAAAAAATATACTAACATTAAGAAATTAACGAAAACCTCATCAATTAATTTTTTATAAATAAATCAGAATAAAAAGAAAGCATTTATGTATATGACTAATCTACAGATATTATCTTTTAAAAGATTTCTTTAGCTTTTTCTTATTTCTTATAAAAACGTTTTTTACTTAGAAACAGAAAATAAATTCTGTTATTGATAGAAAATAAGGATGCACACACCGCTACTTTTTAATCTATACATCGTGGAGGCGATAAACATCATTAAAGACAGTACAACTGTAGGGATAAAGGGGACAAAGATTAGTATGCTTAGATTTGCATATGATATAGAAGTATTAGCATCTAGCAAGGAGGAGTTAGAGATAGCTTTAAATAAAATGGAAACTGTATTGACAAAACAGTATTGTATGAAAATAAATAAAAGTAAAACAATAATACTGGTATGCAAGGGTAAGGAAAAAGCGAATGTAAAGATAGGAGACGAAAGATTAGAGGAAGTAGATGATTTTAGGTATCTAGGATGTTAGATAATTCAGGACGGAAGGAGTAGTAGGGATATAAAGTAGAGGATAGCGCAGGGTCAAGTCGTATTTAATAAAAAGAAGTCACTTCTAACGAACTCGCGAACGATTAATTTAAAAATTCGAAAAAGATTGTTTAAAGATGTATGTTTGGAGCACGGCGCTGTGCAGGTGCGAAACATGGACGGTGGGCGCCTCGGAAAAGAAAAGGTTAGAAACGTTCGAAATGTGGTGTTACAGGTAAATGATGAGGATACCGTTGATAGAGAAGGTTAGAAATGAAGAACTATTAGAAAGAATAGGAGAACAGAGGACTCTATAGAAGTCAGTAAGAAATAGGCAAGATAGGTTAGTAGGACACCTTCTAAGACGTGAAGGTCTAGTCAGAGACATATTAGAGGCAGAAACAGGAGTTAAGGGGAGTAGATTAGATTACTGCTCGCAGATAGTTTTAGGGAAATGCGAAGACTAGCTCAGAACAGGAAGGAGTGGTGGTGCGTGTGCAACCAGTCTTAGAACTGACGACCTTATGATGATGATGAAAGAAAACTGAGTTAAATTAAAATAAAGTACGAATTATTTAGTTAAGCAAACCGCATTCGTTGTCTGAAACGGTGGTAACATAAATAAGCCATTAAGTATTTATTATATTTACAATGCCTCTGTAGATATCTTAATAGTAGGTACACCTTATCTAGATTATAAAATAATAAAATATTGTCGCCTCGCTAAAGACCCCGAAATTAACGTTAGTGATAAGCAAAATTGGTCTTTTGCATTTTCGCAAGACAAAGACCAATACTGTTTTTATACTAGTAAGACGAAGATCAAGACCGAACGAACAAGATTAAGACGAAAACCAAGACCCAAAATATACAAGACTATGACAAAATACACAAAACTAAACGAAAAATTGTTACTTCCGATGGATTTATGAGTTAAATTATTTGAAGCAACTTTAATATAGGAATATTCTTTTCTTGGAACAAAAATATTTTCAGTATTTGAATTTTTCTGTTTGCTTTACTAGATTTTAACACTAAATATAAAAAAAAGAAACGTTATCACTCTTTCAAAAAAAGTTATATACAAGAATCGCATCGGAGTCAGTGTTCTTTGTTCCTATGTCTGGATAACACATTTGGTTTAAATACAGAGACTAACTAATTTTTATTCGCTATTTTTTACTTCCTGTTGTTCCCTAAAAGGTCATTTTATGCATTGGAAAAAGGGTAAGTTCTCGGATTTTCATAATTCTCACAACTATTGACATTATTTTCTTTAAAAGTCATTACAAGCTCGCATGTATGACAGACAATTTCATCATTTAAGACTATTATTGTGTCAGTAAATAGAAAAGTCTGTGATTATAAAAATTACTAGAAAAACGTAAGTAACAGAACAAAAGAGCAAAATCAAGACACGCAAGATCAAGACTAAGACCGAATAAGCAAGACCAAAGCGAATACCAACACTGGGACAGTATTGATCTTGCTTTTCTCATCACTAATTAACGTTTCAATTGATGCATTAGTAGCTCTAATTTACTGTGGGTTCATTTAAAAAGAAAATTATAAATTTACTTAATACGATTAGTCTAAAATTTTTAATAAAATTAATTCGCTCGCTGATAATATTTAAAGCGTACTTAATCGAAAACTTTTTTCAAAAAATACATATTTATTCAGTGCATATACGGACTAAATAATAACTTTTACAACTTGTTATACCTAACTACTAAATATTTTTAGGTACAAAAAGAATGTTGAAAAATATTCTACATTATTTAGTGATAGGCCTCAGCCTCCATTGGAGACGGCAGTCTATTGGACCGAATATGTCATGAAATATAAGGGAGCACCACAACTGCAAAGTGTGTCAGTAGAGCTGCCATGGTACGAATATTTTTTAGTTGATGTTATTGCCATCTTGGCATTAATATTAATAACTGTTGTATTAATGTTTTATATAATTTTAAAATTAATTATT
>NW_020442430.1:306619-322233 GCF_000699045.2 Agrilus planipennis
TAATTATTTATTATCTAAAATTTATGGATACTATACATTGTGGAAATTTATGAAATCGTATTTAAAAAAGGAATGCAAAAATTAATTACTCTTGTTTTATAATAAATTACAAATACCAGAAAAAGGTAAACGTAAAATACGATCGAACTTTTATAACTCGAATTTTTTTTGTTTCTTTTTAATTTCTTTTTCTCAATCATTACCATGCGATTAGTAGGGTTTAAAGTTATTACCATTGAACTTAACATCAGTAATAACGTAGAATCGATGTTTTCGAAACGAAAATTCAAAAATTTGACGGTAAACCAGAAATTTTCCTTAACTCCACTTTTCAGTATCTCAAACATAATCGATTTGGCTGTATTTGAACCTCACCATGTGAGGATTGTTAAACTTACGTACTTAATTGTAATTTCCTAATTTTCTTCATTATTAACATTCCTGTTAACTTAAAAGTAT
Source organism: Agrilus planipennis (assembly GCF_000699045.2). Classification (NCBI taxonomy): domain Eukaryota; kingdom Metazoa; phylum Arthropoda; class Insecta; order Coleoptera; family Buprestidae; genus Agrilus; species Agrilus planipennis. Next base: position 307,079 of record NW_020442430.1, read on the forward strand.
TGCTCATAAAAATAAGTAGATACTTAATCCCTAGTTAATGTTAGGTATGTAAGTATTTAAAACATTAAGTGATTATTATTTACTCAACAATAAAAAATGTTGACTTAAGGCTTTATTTATTAAATAAAAGAAAAATAATAACGACCAAATAAATGTCTCTTAAAAAATCATTGACCTTAGGTAACTTGTACCTATGTACATTGAAGTTAATGAACTTTTGACCTTCTTTAGTCATGCATATGAAAAAGAAAATGAAAGTTCATTAGCAGGTTCACAAAATCTCGATAAAGAATAACTTCTTAATCGTAAGGCTACGACTACGTGGCATCGTATGCAGATTGGCAACGATTCCGTTCCGGTTTAATAAGATCGCCTTACCGTTTTTCATATCGCTTTCCAGTAAGTTATGACATATGTGTTTCTTTTACAGAGTTTATTTGAGCAATTTCGTAATAAAACAGTAGAAATGGTTTGAGTCTTGTTCTAAATGAAATGAAGCATGAGGCCGAAATTTACATAGCATCGATCCAACACCGGATGGAATAGAATCGCTATCGATCTACAAACGGAGACATGTAGTCCTAGCCTAAAACTATATGCGAATTAAAAAATAATCCAAGCATTCCTTCAATCGAAAATAGAAAAAGTAATAGAACATTACAAATAAAGACTAACTAAAAGGTAAACATCCACATGATCTATACCTATACGAGTTGTTTCCGATAGACATACACAAGTTTATTTATTGAAAAAATAATCTGAAATTAAAGCCTGCTCATATACAAAACTAACTTAGTCAGAAATTCTTTAAACTAAGAAATATTTTGTCTATTTTTTAGAAAAACATTATACTTATCGGATAATTACACAAAAAACATGAATATTTATTTATACTGCATTTAATAGGCATACAGAATAAAAATTAAAATCTTCATTTAAAAAATAAATGAAGTTGAATGAATCAACGAAATATCCTATTTATTAAACCAAGATTTTATAATGGAAACTCTCTGTTAAAGATATGTCAAAAAAAGAAATGAATCAGCTGAAAAGTTTCCAAAATTCTCCGATAACTTCTAACAGTTCAAGGTTTTATTTGCCCCTTCCTCTAAATGTCTGGTCACTTCTTGTCTTAAACCATTCTTGAACACTAAAATGAAGCCCCTGGGGCCTTAAGTTACCCATAATCGAACACATTTACAATGAGAAAGTGAACTAGCAAACACACGTAGCAATACAGTACCAAGAAAGGCCGTGGTATGTAAAATATCGTAAATATTTAATTTCACCTAAGGCTTCTGCCGAAGAAACTCAATCTGATCAGTGTTACAGTAGGAAGGACACATTAGCAGACCGTAGAAAGTGATTTTGTTATCAAATATACATTTTATTATATCAAGTGATTTTGTCATAAACTAGTGCCAGTCAAGTGTAGTGATGTCTTTTTTAAAGACAAATATCAATTTGCTAGTGACAGTTTTTTGTCTCATTCTTCTAGTCTTAGGTAAGCTGACCTTATTGTTAATAAATAGATACGGCGTCAAAAAAATTAGTATATACATAATTAATGCACTCGTATAAATAAATAAATAAGATCGATTATTGTCCTACAAGTAATATTAGACATCGTTTAATCGTTATCTGTAAGTAATCTGCATACATAAAAACGAACAACTTTCTTTATATGTAACTATTAAATTAAATACCTTGCAGAACTACGTAGTACGTCCTCATACCACCACGTGCATATGTTTGACACAACTTTCCCTTTTTCTCTGATCATTTATTAGGAATCAAGAACTTTCGATGAAAATAATATTTATCTGTTTAATATAATAATTGGTTTACGTTCAGTAAATCAGAAGAAATATTTGGTGAAAAGGCTAGCGTTACCTGAGCACATTTCTGTATCATCAAATTATAATTAAAAGAAGGATTGGGACCTAAAGACAATTTAAACCATTTTACATAAGCCTATTAGTACATTTATGCCTATGACTATTTCTTTAATGAAACTGCAAGGTTTTATAAAGAAATCAAGAAATAATATTTCATATTTTTGTCTTCTCAATATTTAATTCCATCTAATGAAAATGTACCGTTCCTTTTGAATTAAAACAAACAAAGTTTCTTATTATTTTATTGCATACCAATTTCTATTCCAAAACACTGTTTAATAGCTCTATCATAAGGGGTTTTATTATTTCCGCAATCTGAATATTTTTGGGCGTTTATTTATTACACTCAACTATTTAATTAATCTTTTACTTAAATTTTAAATTAAATCTATTAACTGTGTTTCTCTATAAGATTATATGGAATTGAGCAAACTGAAGTTTTAGTTTTTATTATACTTCATCTAAGAATTTAAAACTAAAGGATTATAAATGGTTTTAAAGTATTTGAAAGTACTACATTAGCTTCCTGTTAGTGGTCAGCGTGGATCTAGAAACTGAAAGCATAATCCAAAATGCCTTATAATGCTGGATCAGAATCTGGTTTCAGAATTGTCTCAACTTTGTAATATCAAATTCCAAAAAATTCAATTTTTATCCATTTGCCCCTTTTGTGAAATAAAAAGCCAAAATAACCGGGAGAGTGGTTATTTATATTTATATCTTCTATTTCTGAATTAGAATCTCGCTTCAGGGTTTCCCCAGCGTGTTCAGATTTTGATAAATCTTATTGTTAACTTAATAATGAAATTGGTTTCTAATTTACTTTGTTTGGTTTTGAAATTAAGGTCTGTTAGAGTTTGTTTGAGGTCACATTTGAATGTGCCATAGAAGAATTCATCGGAAATGATTACTTTCTTTTCTGATTATTTTTTCAGCTTTCGATGGTAGTGTCCTCGAAAAAGAATAACTTTGAAAGACGCAGAATGGAATCATATTTTCAACGCATATTTTTTAAAAGCGAACAAGATATACTAAAACACTGAAATTTTAATATATCCTTTCCTCAAATCCAAATAAGCCTCCTAATTAGCAACAGATTTTGGAGTCGATATATATTTTAAATCATGATTACCTGGGGCATCTAATTTAGCTACCCTCTTGTCTTTGTTCTTTTATTACTCGTAGTATTCCTCTCAAAAAGCCAAAAATTGTGTTTTTTAACTTTTGAGATTAAATATTTAAAAATCTTGATTTGCTAAGGCAATTCTGAGACCATATTTGGATTCCCTTTTCTTTTCAATGCTCGATTTTGTGTTTTTGTTGCATTCGTCTGAAGCCCTGAAATCTATCTTTTACAGATCAATATTCTTTTTATAAGTCATTATTTAGTATGTCAAAAATAGGTAAAATACTCGAATATGTTTTTTTTTATGTGAGCAAAATTTCAACATACTTTCATAGTTTTTTATTCTATGCAACTAAATTAGATAGCTAGCTATGTCTTGCATTAAAAATAACGTTAATAATATTTCTATTAACGAATTTATCAAACAACTTGAATTTAAATTTTTCCAATTAATGATTTTTATTCATATGTAATATTTCTAATTAGTGCCGCGTGAAGAACATTATTTTTATAATAAAACAAAATTTTAACGCCCCTAATGATACCCCAATAAGGCGAAATATACATACGACTTTTTATTTCATTTGTGCAGCAATTCAAATGCTTCGTAGTTTGATTTAATTTATATTAGTCAATTAAAAACCTTATTAAGCTCAATCAATACCTTAGAATGAAACGTTAAGGCAAGTACGTAGTAACCGGCTCGGAAACCAATTTAGTACTAAATTAAAGTGTTTATTAAAAATAAAATATTGCTAGTTGTAACGAAATTCTTTTAACGCTACGCATTTTTTATGATTAAAACACTGAATAAAGTACAGAACCGTTAAAAATTGAAGCGTATAGTAAATAGGAATATACAATTGTAGGTTTGTGTCTTGACCTAGTATTAATGTCTCTACTGCAGGAATGTGGCGAGTACCCGGTTTGGATCCGATACTTTTTAGGATCCGGGCGGGTACTGGATAATAACGCCGGGTAATTCTACTAGAGAAAAAAGAAAAAAGTTACACCAGCAATAATAATTTAATAAGTATAACAAAAAAACTACCTAGTGAAAATTAGTAATTATGATTTTATTGGGAGAGGTTGTTTGTTTAGCGAACGGTTAATTTAGAAATTCGAAAAATATTGTTAAAGGTTTATGTAAGGGTGCGAAACATGGACAGCGGGCGTGGCGGAAAAGAAAAGGTTAGAAGCGTTCGAAATGTGGTGTTACAGACGAATGATGAGGATATCATGGATAGAGAAGGTTAGAAATGAAGAGGTATTAGAAAGAATAGGAGAACAGAGGACTCTATGGAAGTCAATAATAAATAGACGAGATAGGTTGATAGGACACCTTCTCAGGCATAAAGGTTTAGTCAGAGACATATTGAAAACAGAAACGGAAGTTAGGAGGGGTAGAGGTAAACCTAGATTAGATTACTGTTCGCAAATAGTTAAGGATGTGGGTTGTTCTAGTTATAAGGAAATGCGAAGATTAGCTCAGGATAGGAAAAAGTGGAGGTGCGTGTCCAACCAGTCTTAGGACTGTTGACCTTATGATGATGATATGCGAAGATTAGCTCAGGATAGGAAAAAGTGGAGGTGCGTGTCCAACCAGTCTTAGGACTGTTAACCTTATAATGAGGTTGTTTGTTCTATTTATATTTTTATTGATTCCTATAGTAAATTATTTGTTACTTCGAAATAGTTCTTGTGTTTACTTTTTCTCGTGAACAAGAATACATCAGTATGGTCGAACTGTTTCTGTCACTTTTTAATATATCGAATTTTGAATAACGATAACTTATTATTAGTATGGTTTTGTCACCTTTCATAGGCTCATTTCATCGGTTCTAATCAACCCTCTGGGTGAAATCCGCCAATTAAGAAAGTTTTCATTGGATTAGTGTTTGAACAACTTTTTTAACGGTACCTAATTTGGTTTGGAACGAAGACATGAACCATCAACCCTAGTGGTTTTCCCGGGTACCCGATTATCCGGTATCCGGTCCATCTCTACTCTGTAGCGTATTTCTATATGATGCATTTTAACAAACGGTTTGAGAATAAATTAAAATCACTAAATCTTAAATATAATTTTTGTTCATTATAATATTATTTGTGGACAACTCTACCAAAAATTTGTTAGAAAAAACCCAAAAACTATCGAATCGGGCTCTGTTAAAGCGAACCTGTTCTGGTAATAACATGAAAACGCTACTTCTTAAGGAGACTGTATCTTCAATTGGATTGCCTGGTTCAAACCTTATCACGGAACCCTCGGAGGATATATCTTTAATTTATTTTGAGAGTAATTACATTTTAAGGACATAAAAAATTGTAGTAATCAAAATAAAGAATGAGAATTATACTTGCCCATCCCTGGCACATATTCTAAGAGCATACTGTACCTAAGTGTAAGTTTACTTTTTTCTCGTTTTTTTTTGCAACTCTTCACCCATTTCTGAAAACACCAGCCGCCACGTTAAAACTCATTTATTATCTAGAACAGTATATAACTAAATACCTTTGGCGTTTATTTAAATAATTTTGGAATCAGTATTCTCTCACTTTATTTAATTTACGATTAATTTAAGTTGGGATTTCCAAATGATTTTCCTGAATCAACCAAGTAAAAAAAATCACATATCACAATAATATTCGAAAATAAATATTACTGAACTTTTTTTATAATTAACGGGTTAAATCAAACAAATAAATAAATAAAGTAAAGCCACTATTATCCAATCTTCATAAGTTAGTAATATCCATTCAAGTAAAAAGTACATTACTGATTGAAGTAAACCACTATCTCCATGTTAATAACTAGACCAATAGGACTTACCCCAAATTTCAGTGGGCGAAACATGTGCCCGCGTTTTCCCAAGGTGTTGTGGTATTTGGGGTAGGTTCTCTTAGTTTAATTATTTACTTTACTACAGTCTCCTCTTCTATTTTTGCTATCTTCATGTGTTAAAAATAAATACTAACACAGAGGCGAATAAAATTAAAATTATCTCGGAAGAAACAGTTGTCTAAACAATATGTTAATATGTTTACGCGCTGATGACTTTCTATTTCAACCTCGATTTCTGTATATCTTTAATTCCTAAGCAATTTTCAAGGTTTACATACAACTAATAACTATAGCACTAATTCTAGTAAAAATATACAAATTGTTACATATAGAATAATTCAGTGTTAGCTACTAATTACAGGAATGAAATACTAAGACGTAAATAATGTAAAATTGCTTTGACGTCATCCACTTCCATTTATCACCAAATAAATTGCCTCTTCCATTTTTAAATGTACCATGGAATCTTGAAGCGAATATCATTTATTAGTCTTAAATTCAATATTCTAATAGAGAAAACAATTACCTACTATTTAGATTTTTCCATTTGATTTTAATTATCTATCTTCAAGTAATGCTGTTGTTACTTATAAACAATTACTTATTACAGATATTAGTGGTCAAAAAGATAAGTCAAAAGATGATGAAGAATTCCGATGTCCCGTGGAAATAGGAACAGGAAATTTTGCAGATCCCAAAACCTGCAGGAGATTTTATCAGGTAAAATGGTAACAGCGCAAACATCGAAATATGTAATTAATATACTCTAACTGTACTTAATGAATTGATAATTGTAAATTAATTTCCACAATGGTTATATATATTGACTTTACATGCGTTTCGCCACTTTGTTTGTCACTTCTTCAGCTCAGAAGTTGCAAATATGCAGTATGTTTATACATAAATGGTTTCAAAGTAGTAAAGGAGTAAATTAACAAACCAAAAGGATACTCACCCTAAATACCATAAAAGTTGGTCACCGTGGATATGTGTTTTACGTACTTCTAATGTGAGTATCATCTCACATTGACAATGTTCACATTAGAAGTGGTAAAACACGTGTCCGCAATGACAAAGTTTTATGGTAATTAGGGTTAGTCCCTCTTTAATATACTTAATAAAAAAAAATACAACGTGTAATAGGTAAACGTAAAATACGATCGAACTTTTATAACTCGAATTTTTTTGTTTCTTTTTAATTTCTTTTTCTCAATCATTACCATGCGATTAGTAGGGTTTAAAGTTATTACCATTGAACTTAACATCAGTAATAACGTAGAATCGATGTTTTCGAAACGAAAATTCAAAAATTTGACGGTAAACCAGAAATTTTCCTTAACNCGGAGTTGCCTGTAACGAACGTTGCATTGAAGCGCGCTCACGGCTCAAGCGATCCCCACTACGAAGTCGACTGCATGGACGAGTAGAGGGGGGACATCCGTTGCATGATTTCGTTACAAAGCAACTCGCATGAAACGAACTTACTTTACCGTGCGTAAAGAAGTTTCATTTCAAAAACGGTATAAATTTTGCGTTTTTGTTTAAACTGTCAATAAACACATTTTATTATTTATTTGACATAATTTCATTCAGTGTGTCGATGGATATCCGTATTTAAACAGGTGCCCTTCCGGTTTGTTTTTTGATGACATAAGCAAATTCTGTACCTTCAAGAACGAAGCAAGATGCGGTCCTATTGCTACAAGTAAGTTTTTGTTTTAGTAATTATTATATACGTATATTACATTATTGTCTGTTTGTGAAAACAACTTAAGAGTCCATTCTAACGATTGCAATTACGATTTATTTAGAATGCGGTTCCGTATGCAAAATGATTTCAATTCTTTTCTTTAGCACCTGCCCCAATTACCGAACCACCCACAGATTTAGCTGAAAAATGCCAACCAGATAAATGTCAGCTGCCGTACTGCTTCTGCTCTAAGGATGGTACAATCATTCCCGGAGGATTGGATCCAAAAGAGGTTTTGTTTGAAATGATGCTACCATACAGTTACTAATTTGTATAACATTACGTTTTTATGCTTTCAGACTCCACAAATAATTCTTCTTACTTTTGATGGTGCCATTAATCTTAATAACTACGAGCATTACAAAAAAGTGTTTTCTAAAGGTAGAAAAAATCCCAACGGTTGCGGAATCAAGGGCACCTTCTTTTTAGCCCACGAATATGGCAACTATCATATGGTTCAAGAATTAGCCAGTAAAGGTCACGAAATGGCAACTGAAACTATTTCGTAAGGATCTAAGCCACATTAACACATATATATTTATTACAGCTCAAGAATTTATCTATAAATAATTCATCAAAATTGAACCGACACTTTTTGTGCAAATTAACCAGATTATTTCTTTATAGATTGCAAAATGGTCTCGAAGACAAGGGGTACGAAGAATGGGTGGGTGAAATGATAGGAATGAGAGAAATACTAAGGCATTTCGCCAATGTTTCAAAAACTGAAGTGGTTGGGATGAGAGCCCCTTTCCTCAAACCTGGCAGAAATACGCAATATAAGGTAATATGAATTAACAGAAGTTAATTTTGGTAGTTCGAAAGTATATTGTAAACTAATTGTATTAATTGCAGGTTTTGGAAGATTTTGGATATATTTATGATAGTTCGCTGGGAGTACCGGCCGTCCCTATACCAGTATGGCCATATACTTTAGATTATAAAATTCCTCATGAATGTAAATCAGGAACATGCCCAACTAAATCCTTCCCAGGTCAGCATTTCTGTTAAAAAACAAAAAATTCATGATGGTTAATATTTTATCAAAATCACCATTTATGAATCGCGATTTCGATCTCGTCAAAACGTCATAGACAGTTTCGACAGATTACAGATCAACAGTACCTACCTGTTGTCTTTAGATAGCGTAATGAACGTTGCATTTTTTGGCATACAAAAATATCGAGACAGCAGGTATAGAATATAGAATACAGCGTGCTGACGAGATCCATTGAAATCGAAATCGCAATCCACATCTGACGGTTTCGACAGGATGTTGATCACCATGAACCTTTTGTTTTGATTGGTTACGATACGAAGTGTGTTAGTGGAATTCAAAGATGAGACCTAATGAGACCGAAATCGCAATCCACATCTGACGGTTTCCACAAAATATTGACTATCATGAACTTCTTGTTCCGTTTGGTTACGTATCTAACACGTATTGTCGAATATTTTTGGATCTCAGAAAATGTAGCAACTTTTAGCAGATGGCGTTCCCTACGCTGCTTGTAGTAATTCATTTCTGTTAAAATTTTACAATTCAAACTTGAATTCAGTCGTGTGTGCATTTGTAAATACCAGTTTACTTAATAATTTCATCACATGTAACTTTCTAAATAATTTGCGAATTTTTAAGGCGTTTGGGAAATACCTTTGAACGCTCACTACGTAGAAGGTTTTGAAGGAGGACACTGTCCTTATTTGGATCAATGTGTTCTCAACAATTTTGACGCCGACGATGTATTGCAATGGCTACAGGAAGACTTTAGCAGACACTACGATCAAAATAGGGCACCTTACATGATGGCTTTTCATACCAATTGGTTTTCTATTAAAGAATTAGAGAAAGGACTTCAGAAATTTTTGGATTGGGCAGCTGCATTGTAAGTGAATTGACCTCTTTTCTTTCTTTTAAACCATAAGACATGTTCCCATTTTGATTTCCCATTTAATCCTTCTCATTTTATTTTAATATACAGTGGATTTCATTTATTACAACCTTGGTTATAGCGACCATTGTGCTACGTCATAGATAAGTCCCTTGAAGTTAAAGCACACTTTAGTACAAAATTCATGTGACTTCGGATGTAACGCCGAGTTCGGGTGTAACGAATGTTTTTAATGAATCATTTGTAATAAATCCCTAGTAATCCTATGCAGCTATAGCAACCGGAGTCGGCCGCTAAAGACACAATGAGCTTTCTTATCCTTTGTTTACATTCACACAGATAGTCAACAAGTGTGGTGAGCTTTACCGCTGTTTCTGAGTAGCAACTGTGTTTAGTAAACTTTTGAATAAGTGCGACTTCCAGATGTACATTTACTGTTAAAAAAAGGCGAAAATTGTTTCAAAATTGAAAAACAGTGTGTGTATCTCCTTTAACTTTGCTTGTANTTAACGATAAAGCCGACAAAATTAAATTATTGTAGTCTGTGATGAATTGAAGGGTGACTAATCTATTTATTAATAAAATGGTAGGTAGAGTTAGAAGTACACAATGAGCTTTCTTATCCTTTGTTTACATTCACTCAGATAGTCAACAAGTGTGGTGAGCTTTACCGCTGTTTCTGAGTAGCAACTGTGTTTAGTAAACTTTTGAATAAGTGCGACTTCCAGATGTACATTTACTGTTAAAAAAAGGCGAAAATTGTTTCAAAATTGAAAAACAGTGTGTGTATCTCCTTTAACTTTGCTTGTAACGACTTCTGGATATAACGACGAAATTACAGTGATCTCTTCGTTGTCGTTATACTCGAAATTCACCCGAAATAATACCAATGTTCAGCGGTCGTGAAAATAGGAGCAGATGGGGGGAGGCGATTGTCTCGTCGAAATCATAGGGGGGGGGCACCACTCGCCACTACCCAGTTTTATAGTATGGTAAAATAGAACCGATATTTGAGCATCATGCCCGTAGTCTAGGATTAATTATCCTTCTTCAGCGAAAACACCGATGGAGTCGTTTATTCAATGTTTCGCCAACAGCTATAGTGGTATCATCAGGGAATATAGCGCGATCATAATCTCTTATACATAAGTTTATCTTAATACACTTTGCAATGTAATTAACTGAATAATTTTCATTTTTGTCGCATTTGCATTTCTCTTTTAGCTTATAACTGCAAGAAATTTACCGGGGGTGAATAAAAAAGGAAGATAACCATTAAAGTTTCCTCGCCCACCCCCCCTTAGTTTTGTATCAAGTATATTTTTTATTTATCATTAGAAATTACTATCCGTTCAGTACAATTTTTTATCTATAAATGTATGTATTTTATTTTAGACCAGATGTATGGTTTTTGACTGCTACCCAAACATTAACTTGGATGACCGATCCAAAACCGCTTAAGCAACTCAACAATTATGAGCCGTGGAGTTGTGCAAGTAAAAACACCTACCCTCCACCGCCATGTTCAAATCCAAATAAATGCGGTCTTGCATTTAAACCATCTGGTTCTAACATAACCGATGTCAGGTATATGACAACTTGTCAAGATTGCCCTAATAAATATCCATGGATAGGCGACTCAGAAGGTACAGGAATTCCAGGACGAGATAATTACATACCTGATAATGTAAAGAAATAAAATTTACAGTATTTTTAGGCACCTATCATTTTTATTCTGCATATTCAACATTATAATTGTGAACCAAAAATTAAATTTACTCGTTAGGTGAGCAAATTAGTGGTTTGATTGCAAACCATGTCAGTATAATTTTTTATAGTAATAAATTATTTTTACATACGTAGATTTACATTTTCATTTAAGCGTAAAATATTCTTTAGCATCATCTATGTGGTTCATCATCATGCAATAACTATTTTTATAAAATTTTCTTAGTTTTATTTCTTAAACTTAACGTTTGTTTTTTAATTGTAATAAAAATAATCACGATTTTTCTATATATCATTAAAGTTTTCATACACATAGACGACAATGATCATCGTTTAGATCGTTATTAAGGCCTAACGATCTCAATGATCACGACCATGAGTGTTCTTTCGCCATTGAGAAGTGGTAAAGCGGTGATTAAAGGGAGGAAGCTTCTACTTCTGCCTCATCATAAAGTAAGCAATAACCGCACATCATTTGCGCTAGTAACCTGATGTTTTTATAGCAATTCTCTTTCTGCCTCAACGTGTATAATCACGGAAATCAACTAGTGTAACCTACATGTAATAATCATAAAGGATGTATATTGCGGAGTATTTTTTTTATTAACAATGCATGAAAACGGATTTTTTCCAAAAACAGAATTATCTCTAATGGAATTCAAGTCTTAAAACATTCCCTGCGAATTTCGTTAAAATCCACCTTTCAAGAAATCAACTGCTTATATACGTATATACATGGTGATTTTTTTAAAGGGCCTATTAGACGTTTCACAATGCATAACCACAACCGAATAGTAAAATTTTTGCTTCCGGTATAATTAATCATGCTCTTTTTTATAATTATCGATGGTTTTATAATCTGAATAACATCCGGTATAATTGTGAGTGTAAAGATTTACTATTTGAGCTATAAATAGTCGAAATATGTCAATTGTTAGAAAATTATTTTTTTTTGTAATATGCAAGGTGAATCGAATTGTTTATTTATTATTATGTGTCAACAATAAAAGAATAAACGTCGCACTTTTTAGTTGAAGTTGAGAATTATTTATCTTCTAGCATTATGCAAATTATTTTTGACGTGTCTTTATTCCTCTACGTTATTTTGAATTTTTTATGGTGTTACATTCTTACGAACGCCCTGTATATGCAATTTAATCACCTTCGTTGTGTAGGGACTCTAACCACAACTTTTAATATATTGAGAGATTATCTATGTGAGAGATTTACAAACACTTCCAATTAAAAAGACGCGGCGACGCGTAACAAATTTTTGACATGAGACAGAAACTGTGAAAATGTAAGCAGATATGGCGGGTTTTCGAGGAATAGACAAAGCGTTTTTTCCCATAAAAAACGTGTCCTCTGTTATTGAAATTTTTAAGCATCAATTAGAAAAAGTCTCGGAACCAGATCTTGCTTTACTGTCAATAATTGTTGGTGCGGTTGAAAACTCATTGACTTGTAGCCGGCCAAATGCGCCACTGCAGCTATGTGAACCTATGGAGCCATCCAGTCTACCTACGCTAGAAATTCATACAGTAGAGTCCCTTTATAACAAGTTTCACGCAATTATTAAAAGTGCCGTCGATCCTGTAGTGAAAACATCCAGAGAGAAAGTGTATGCAACAAGAGAAATAGTGAAGAAAGTGTCAGATGTTGTTTGGAATACATTGTCAAGGAGTTATTATAAAGACAGGGCGCATTTGCAAAGCCTCTATAGCTACTTAACAGGCAATAAGCTTGATTGTTTTGGTGTAGCATTTGCAGTAGTTGCTGGTTGTCAAGTGCTGGGTTATTCCGATGTCCATCTTGCCTTATCTGAAGACCATGCTTGGGTTGTTTTTGGCCAGTATGGCACAGAAACCGCTGAAGTTACGTGGCACGGAAAGGGCAATGAAGATAAAAGAGGGCAAGAAATTGGAAAAGGTGTTTCTGCACGATCATGGTTATATGTAAACAATAAACCTGTAATTTGCACTAGAGCAATGGAAGTGGCTGCTCTTGTTTCTGCTATTAACCCGTCACTTAATACAGCTCATGATGCTTATGAGGTGGCACTTTTACAACAAGAATTGTTATGGTTATTGTATGATTTAGGCCACTTAGCAAAGTATCCGATGGCAATTGGAAATTTGGGAGATTTAGAGGAGATATCTGCAACAGCAGGAAGGTCAATATTTTTTGTTTTAGTTGCTACTATTTTGATGCATACAGTTAATCTGTATTTAAAAAAATTTATATTTCAGAATTCCCTGTGATGTTCTTTTTAAAGAAGCAATTGCATCAGCTCGACAAAATTATACTAATATGCATGTTTACCCATATACTTATCAAGGAGGATATTTCTACAGAAATAAAATGTATGAAGAGGCTTTTGAAAGCTGGGCCAATGCAAGTGATGTAATAAGAAAGTGAGTTAAATCCTTACAAAAATGTTTTAATTGCATTTCAATAATGGCATTTTTAAGGTACAACTATTCCCGAGATGATGAAGAGATATATAAAGAGTTTCTTGAAATAGCCAATGAACTCATTCCACATATTATGAAAGTAGAAAGTTCTGGTTTCAGTGCAAATTCAATTCTAAAGAAACCTCAATGCTTTGCACATCTTTTAAGGTTCTATGATGGTATTTGTCAATGGGAAGAAGGCAGTGCCACACCAGTTCTTCACATTGGTTGGGCAAAGCCTCTTGTCAATACAATATCAAAATTTGATGCAGATGTGCGTGCCAAAGTAAATATAATTTGTGAAACAGCTGAGGACAGGATTGAACAACAACATAATTTTAACAATCACTCAAACGGAAGTACAAATTGCTTAAATAACAATAATTACTGTGTACCTAAGAAGCAAGACTTGTCACCACCAGGCACCGACCTCATTAACGCCATAGAGTCTAAGGTTAATAGTGCAGAGGAAAGTCGAAATAGTCCTTGCTTGCATCCGAGCATTGAAGCCCTTACAGCAGCCTGTTCAGAAAAAATCCTGAACCCTGAATACCTCCTTCAAGGAGGAGGATCTCCTTTTGTTGGTATGTTAACTATATATCTTTTTTTTTTATATGCTCCATTTATTCCATTTATTTTTGTTATTTAAGAAATAATGAAAACCCACTTTATTACAAATTTAGGTTGTGATGAAACACCGCCAGTGCAGGACACTGGTAAAAAGAACTCAGATAAAGAACAATCGAGTCCGAGTACATCGAGGCAGACAGATGAAGACCAAAATAAGATAACGACGAGCGTTGTGACGTCTCCTACTGTAATTCTACACAGTCAAAAAATGAAAGGTTTAAAGGAACTACTTTTAGCCGAAAAGTTAAACACGCACGCAATTTCGTTACATTTAACGGCGCAATCGCAGGTTCAGGTGGGCAAAAAGACCCGGAACGATGGGGCAACGACCACTACCACCGATAATGGCATGAGGGCGAAAAGAACTCGCAGGGAATAAAAAAATTAAAAGTAAGAAAACGTACGAATTAATTGCATCTCGTACCTGTAGAATGTGGTCTTCGATTTCGCAGTAAGATCAGTCAAATTATTTCGAATCAATTCCTTCCCTTATACTTATACAATTTCTTACAGACATTCGTTTTGTGCTAATTTCATTGGCAGACCTATATACAAGGTACACAATTTTTGTGTACTTAAAAATCCAAAGTATTAATTTGAAGGTACAACCTCTGCCCTTTTGTTCCCTCGGCTCTCCTTTGAAACAAGTATTTCAAAATTTTGAGCAAAAATATTCACAGAATTTTGACTCTTTTATTCTTTATGCCTTAACAATTTTGTTTTTGATTAAATTTGTCTTTTGAAAAAGATATGACAAAAAGTATAAGTCTCTTTAGACTTCTAATTAGACAAAACTGTCGAATTTTTTTAATGCCACAGTTTTTGCATAAAGC
>NW_020442430.1:326550-361228 GCF_000699045.2 Agrilus planipennis
AACAAAAATTTATCGATAAAATTTCAGAAGCAAAAGGATTATCGCCATTACGAAAAATTCCAGTTGTACGTTTTCAGTTTACAACCCCGAGTAAGGGTAATGAAGACAAGACTACTTTCAGTCGGACCCTTGAAAAGGTGTTAGTTAGTATTGGTTTAGGTAATTCTAAAGATGCATCATCTTCCCAGGATCCCATGTCAATCGATACCATTTCATCGGCGAATATAAATGTAAATACCATAAAATCGTCGTTTGTAAAAACAAAACCCGTTCGTGCTCAAGATTTCATGACTGG
Organism: Agrilus planipennis; assembly: GCF_000699045.2. Classification (NCBI taxonomy): domain Eukaryota; kingdom Metazoa; phylum Arthropoda; class Insecta; order Coleoptera; family Buprestidae; genus Agrilus; species Agrilus planipennis. The sequence goes on from NW_020442430.1 coordinate 326,846, forward strand.
TGTTAAACGTCATACGAAAATGTGTCAGACCCCCATGTTCTTAATGAAGTGTCAGATATGTGAAATCAGAAGCGCGCGTACTTATGAATCGGTCGCAATTCAGTGCAACATTAGGAATACCGTGGATATGGGCGTACAATGTACGGAAGAGAAGCCCAACTATCAAGATGCCTTCAAAGCCCAATCTCTGGTTCATCTCACCCCAGCCCAAATTTTGAAGCAAATGGGAGGAAAAAGTGAACCTTTTCCGGGAAATCAAAATGGAAGCAAATTCGATCAAGCAAGAAGTCGATTAACAAATGATTGGTTTAGTGGAACTCGCGATTTGGGTAATAGCATCGACGGAAATATTGAAAATCCATTGAATAGACAGCAAATGCCATTACCATTTGAAAGATCTTTTAGCAGACCTCAACCATTTGACAATCGAATTCAAACAGTGACTGACAGACCGACTCAAATCTTAGACAGACATCAGAACATTGACAGACAATTGCTAGTGAATCAACCACAAATGGTTATGCAACAAGGACAAGGCTTGCATGATGTATTAAATAATCAGTTCATGCAAGCTGGTGGTATACCGAATCTACTAAATATGAATATAATGCCTCCAAGAAATCGATCCAATTTTAATCCTTTCCTGTAATTTTTTCACGTTGCAGTATAAAAATACTTTAGCAAATAGCGGCCGTTTTATGTTTTAATAACAAGTAATGTATATACATATTTAAAACACTATAATGGATTAATTAAAATACACTTTAATTGTATTGAGTTGCGTTATTGTAAAAGTATATAAATAAAAGTTATTGTATTATACTATTGGAATTTTATTGTTTCCATGACGAAATAAGGCACATTTGATTTTTTATTGAAACGCTCCGTTAATCGTATTGTGTTATAGTAATTATGTACATCTTTTAATTCTATTTAAACAGCAACTAATAAAATATACAGATTTTTATTTAGTGGTAAGTATTTATTTTTCTGATTGAGTTTATTTTACCGGTGGCTACAACTATTGCAAACTACTGTTACGTTTATTTCATTTATATTATATTTTTTTATTGCAGTTTGTTATTGGTATCAAATTTTGGAAACACTTATTCTTAGTCTTTCTAGTTACATGTAAGTGAAAGTATATATTATATATATATATAAAGCAACAGTTATATTGTTAGAAGCTACAAATGTACATACATATTGTAACATGTAACACCGTTTTGTTTTCATGATTTTTTTTTCGTAAAATAATGAATGTTAGTCTGTGTACACGATAATGTATAGAGAGGACTTTACTTTTAATACCCCTTTCTTCCACTCCTGTTCCTAATGGATTTACATTTTCAGTTTGTGTATGTGTAAATTTGTAACACTTAATTTGTATTTTTTTTTAATTAATTTGAAGCTTATTCATTAAAACATATATAACCAGCTAGAAATTATTTCTTACCATCTGTTTTTATAATCTAATATTAAAGCTAAGAAAAAGTTGTAAAACTAGAGTAGAGAATGTATATTATGTATTGTTTAAAGTTTAGTCTTAATTATTATATTATAAGTTGTAGACGGTGTAGGTACGTGCACAGCAATAACAAATGGTGTTAATTTTGCGTTTTTATCCGTTTGGAAGATCATTAGGGGTGGTTGGTGATAAACTTGAAATAGCAATGAATGTGTATCAGTTAGATAACTTACTAGATGTCGCCTTAGTAATTATATACGATATGGTAAATTACACAAGTTAGATTTTTGCTACTTTTTACAAGTAAAATAGTAATCAGTCAATAAGCATTTTCTTGAATTTATTAGATATTTTTTTAATTAGAAACAAAAATCGAATATAAATGTATGTAATACCATATTTTTTGTCATGCAGTAGCAGCTATTTAGTCTCATAAAATAATAAATTTTCTCAATGAGTGCAGCTGCTTAATAAGCTGATATATTTTTAAATGGACAAAAGCACAAACGAGAATGAGCTAAATTAAGACCCATAAGAAATTAGTTGCGTGTTAATGCAGTTATTTTTGGCTCGGTTAGTATCTAAGAATATACTCTGCGTGAACCAATTAATTACTGCATTTATTTACTCCATTTGAACTGTAGCCCTTTTTGTAATTAACGCAAATGGTAGATATACTATTAAATACGTACATTAATAAAAAAATATCAAGTAGTGAGTTGTATTTTCTTAAACATACTTTAAAGTTTTTGTTGTTTTTCATAAAGAAAATAATAAAATTTAAGAAAATGGAATTTTTATTATTTTGACTTGATTTTACAAGAACACTCAATAAAAAAAGTGAAAAACGTTTTGGATTTGTTTGATTTTTTTCATTTTTACAATTAAAGTGCATTATAATTGAAAATAAATGGTAAATTGAAAATTGTGACGTTTTAAACGCATGAGCAATGGGCGGTCTTTATATGTATATCTTACGAGAATACAGTTTTTCGTCTTCTGACAAGTGACGCCCCTTGCGGCCGTGTAGGGAATCGCGCAATTCCGAACCCGAGTAGTGTTACGCCTTGCGATCAGTCGCCTGCGCCGCAGTAGCTGATGCCATGTTCCGCGTATCGTGTGTTGTTATCGGATAGATTGTGTTTATTGTGTTGGTAACGTGTTCGTGGCACAAAATATCGTTGAAGTGGGTTAATTTGGTTACAAAAAGTTGTTGATTCGTGTTCGACGACAGGCATTTACTTAACAGGTAGCAGTCGACGAAACTCACGTGTGCAAGAAGGTGTTGCGGCTTTAAAACGAAGTAATTCAGCGTTTTCACCTATGATCGGCGCCATTTTAGAACGACAGTTTCGTTTACAGGGTGATAAAGTGGTGTTGCTTTGGTGCTGTATGACTTCACCGTAAATTCCATGTATATTTGTTGTTATTTTGTGAATGTGTTTTGACCCGAACAGCGACTTCGCAGAGAACTGTCGTCTGGTATAGCTTTATGGTTCAGTCCATTCCTGTTGGACAAGGGGTGCGCGTGCTCGTTTATGTACTTCGTCTACGACCAGGAATACTTACTTCCCTGTAATTAATATAACAAATAAAAGTGGCAGTCACCTCTAAAAGGATAAAAATTCTCCGTGTTCCGAATCGCTGCCAATAAGCAGCGGCAGGTCTAATTATCGGACAGGCACTGTTTGTTGTCGCTCTATCTCTCTTCGATACAGGGCGGAAGTAGCACTGTCAGTTGAGGTATCAGCATCCAGTGTTGGCCTTGAGCGCGTAGAGGTTACTGCCCCAAGCACGCTGGATTGTTTACCCGGTGACAACATGGGAGACGGTTATTCGCGAGTGATGCGCCGTTTTCAGTGAGGATTCGTAGACCCCCAATTCATGGGGCCTCCGATTTCATGATGTCGCAGGAACCCATGGCGTGGCGTAAACACGATCACCTCATGCTAATGGATAAGTCTAAGCCTAAAAGTGAGTGAAAAACTATTCTACCTAATAGGTACCTCAGTAGGAAACTATCTTTATAGTAAGATCTTTCTAATTATTTAAAAAAATGGGAAAAGGAGTACATACATACAATTAATAATGATAACGTAATTTACGTAGCAATTAAAATTTGAAATTGTTTTGGGGTTCGTTTATAGCATAAAAGTAAAACGGATTACTTAAGATCCAATGCTTTATTTATTCATTGCAAAATTGATTTCTTATTTTTTTATTGAGTGCATAAATTCTTATTGTATCCGTTTAATTATGACCAGGTATCAGCTGTAATAAATCTGTGAAAATGCATTTATGTTTATAAATAGTAATACGATTTCATGCTGACACATGTTGTGCATGTTTATTTATCTATAATTATTGATAATTAGTTAACTTTTAAAACATTTATTCGTATAATCGATTCAAACTACCTACTGCAAATAAATTTTACACACTAACCACAAGTACGATAACTACCTACAATACAAGCTAAAGAACACATATGTATCTAGGTAAAACGAAATTTTTGTTTTTGTGTATTACATACACCCTACATTTTATACATATATGTGAAAAATTTTAAATGACAAAGTCTCTAAACAATAAATGTTTCTACATATCTGTTAATGTGCAGATACTTTGTCCGGCGATATTTTTCCGCTGTTTTTAAAAATTAAAAAAAAGCTGAATTGTGCTGTATGTTCTGCTTTGCAAAGTTTGTAATCAGCAAAATAGAATTGGTACATTAATAAACCTAATTTTTTGAAAAGGAAGTTGGCCCACTTTTCCTTTGATACAATCTTATACCTAATGTTGAATCTCTTTTGAAAACAGAAGGTTCTTTTTTTTTTTAAGAATCAACCAGTGCAAATTTTCTAATGCGAGTAAAAATTGCTCATTAGATAAAATTTATGATTTTAGGTGTGTGTATCATGTAAGCTGTTTATAGACATATATCAGACGATCTTATTTCTTATCAAAAATTTATTTTCACGCAAAAGGTAGTCCTGTTTATTTATGAACCTGTTTTGAATACTTATACTGACGATTAGCAAATAATATTCTTTAAGCAGCATATCTATATTTATGGCAATCTTGCTTAAAATTAGATAAATCAAAAATAATAGTACAGGAAGGAATATATTACAATGATATATTATAATAAATAAACTTTGGTGGGAATAATATCAATTTTGCCATTTAACAAAATATAACAGATAAGTACTTGATATACAATAACTCTTATAACTCAATTACAAAAAGTGTCCTCTTCGGTAACAATCCAATTGAGATTTAATAAACCCATTAATAAATAATAGTAATTAATTTAATTGTTGATGGTGTGACTGTTTGGTATAAAACAAAGCCTCACCGTTGCGGCTGGTTTTTGTTTTATTATGTGCACTGGTACTAAATAGCGAAGAGCAACATAGGCAGGCAGCGGCAGCGGCTGCATGCTAACAGCAAGATGAAACAACGAAAATGACATCTGAGCAATGCGGGCGACTGTCTATTTCCAGTGTGACGACAAGCACCAGACAATATTCTAGTATTTATAGCTCTATGCCTTTCGGTATAGTTTCTAGGACATAGTGATTTCTGCTCCCTTGCGCTCCGTTTCATCTTTCTCGCTCTTCCTTTATCTATTATCACATGTTTCGTCGTGGAACATGTTATTATTATTATTGACTATGCCGCTGTTGTTATGTCTATCAATCAGAAACATAAAGACACTGTATTCGTGTTTAATAAACTAATTGCACATTTTCAGCTACAGGTGTGAATCAATTTTGCGTAATGTTTTATGAAGCGTAAAACATGATCAAGTTCTTTTATAAAATCTAAAACCAAAATACCTTTTTTATAAGACTATTAAAAAAAAACAGATAATTACGCATAGGCGTAGCGAGAGAGATCTATAGGTTTAATGTGTTTGATTTCTACGTTTTTAAACTTTGTGCCGATATCGTGATTCGTCAGCCTTTACCGGGGGGTGTTGCTATCAAACAAATTATAATATTTTTGGGAAGATATACAAGTGTTTTGGTTGAGTAAACAAGTGTGACTCACGAAGGTGTTGTTTGAACTTTTGTGGATCTATTTTTAACGGAGCAACGACCACAAACTTCATACTTATTATACGTTCCTAAAAATTGATTCAATCAAAATAAATGTGAAGGCATTGTGGACAAAAATTTCTAATTCTTTGTTTGTACCTTTATAGGAAAATAAATATATATATGTGTGTGTAGAGAAGTAATCGTTGTAATCGTAATAGATTTTGAGAGCTCGGTTAGTCAGAGAAGCAAATGATATTTTTGAAAAGATATGATAAAAACGTTTTGTCTTACGTGTATACAGACATAAGGCAATATGTTCACCGAACATAGAAATTACATATTTCCTACCCAGAAATTTTTCCTTTTATGTACAATTTTTTGATCGTGTGATATATATTTTTTCAACTAACCGAACTGACAGAATCTTTTAAACGGAGCTTAACAGTCTTTAAAAGCTTTAAATTGCAAATTGATTAATTATACGAATTACAAAAGATGATACCGCCTTTTGATGATTGTATGCAATTGCACAAAATATTTATGCAATTGGATCGGCTTGATTGTTTGCAGTCCTCTTCGGCACCTAATAATACAGTTTCTTTTAAACATTTTTCAATGAAATAGACGTATTTAAACATGTTGCTTAAAAAAATACTAAAATCAAACGTGTACTACGTTACAGACGAGGTCAAATGGGTTTTTATTGTTCAGATTTTCTTATCGCGTTAGAATTGTCGAGGTTGTTGTATATTAAGTATATTTCTGCAGTGTCGAATAATCTTTCTAAAAATTTCCGTTACATGTTATATTTTAGTCCCGAACAATTTCGTGATAATTTAACATCTCAATGTTTATGTGTAATGGATTTCGTATCTAGCCTCTTATGAGCTAATCGATTCGCAATACATTGAAATTTGTTTAGCAGCTATGTAGACAGACAATATAAGTACTTCGTTTGTGTTGTCTTTTTTTACCGTAACCGCTTGTTTTGCTGTTTTCCATAATATACCTAATATTAACTGTTGCAATGAAAATTTATAGCAATAATGGTTCCGACTCAAAATTCGAGCCATTGATTTATCGCTGCGACTAATTTTTCGTAAGACAATTAACAGAAAATCGAATTATAGTTCAAAATAAAAAAATAAATACAGGATGCACGTAAATACATATTTAATCTTGATATGGATGAATCGTCATTGTTGACTGGCAAAATAGAAACATGAACACTTTCTCTCTTTTCTCTTGCTAGCTCTGGCACCTGATTTGCTGCTGATCGTTCAGTTGGATCGTTTCCTTTTTGCTTTAAATAGACGCGGGCGTCTATAAGTGTCCCGTCGACCGACGCCGCGACGCGCCTTGTTGTGTCGCATCCACGTGCACATCCTAGTTCCTAAATCGGTCACGCGCGAGGACTCACGTCATATTGGTGCTTCTCACTGAAAAACCAATGACTCTGTACTTCGTTATACATTTTAAAAGAGTTGATATAGCCGTGTCGCACATTTTTTTACAGTGTTTTAATTACTAATATGTAATTGGTGACACGTTGTACACTCATCTCTCTGTTATTGTATACTAGCTAAGCCTCTATCTATGCCTATTATTTATTATTATCCTCCGGTGTACTCAGTCTTCACTGGTTAACTTTGAGCAGGTGAAGACTCCGGTGTACTCAGTCTTCACTGGTTAACTTTGAGCAAGTGAAGACGGGCAGATATCAATGAACCTCACTCACATTATTTAGAATACGTTAATTTAGCACTATAAAATTTTTCATGAAGCTATCGATATTTTTTATCTATATTTATAATCGGAAATTATTAATAACTCCGCTTGTAATTGTACCTATCGTGTTGTCTGGAAACGAGGAATAACAGAATTGTTAAGAAATCTGTGTACTATTCCGCATTTGTGAAGAATTACTGATTTGGTAGACTGATGTACTTACGTAAATTTATGCAGTTCAAACTCGCCTAGATTAGCATGCAATGTATTAGGTATAACGCCTACTGATGAAATTATTATTGGAATAATTCGAACCGTGTTCTTATTCTACATTTTTCTTATTTCATCGGGTAAAGGAATATATTTTTGAATTTTGTCAATATGTTTTTGTTTAAAATTTTCGGTATTTGGTATAGCAACATTTATTAGGTAGGTTGTTTTGGTTTCTTTGATGTCCGAGGTGATGTCAGGTTTATTATGATTAACTGTTTTGTTTATAATTATGTCTCTATCCCAATAAAGCTTGGCTGAGAGGTTATCTAATACATTCTGCACTTTGTATTTATAGTATGGTTCTATCTGATCTATGAGTTTAAACTTTTTAAACATTATTATGCCTGGCTAAAAATGAGCAACCCCAAGTGATATGGTCAATTGTTTCGCGACATGTATCGCATACTAGGCATGTGTCAGATGAAATTGTGGAATTTCTATTAACATATTTTTCGTATTTTTTTATTTGTATTACAGTGTAAACTCACGTCACTCTATTTAACGTTAAACTCCTTAAAACGTCGAAATTGCTTGACTTTGGTTGGTTTACATTGTTTTCTGTACAATATTACACTCTATATAGCGTCACGCTCACTCTATTTAACGACAACAATGCGACATTATAAATCATCATTAAGCAGTACTTTCTAAGTTGCCGAAATAGATAAGAACTGCAGCTGTGTACGTTGTTGAAGAAGACGATCCTGCCCCCCACCAAGCATCAAGCAAGCACTTGATGCAGCGAAAGTATTAAAAAAATACTTTTTATATAATCAAATTGATCCAGCAATATCTCAAGATATGAGTAAGATACGTAACAAAGTACAATTAAAATATTGGAGCAGCAAAAAACATCAGACGAAGATAACAGGCTATACGCAATGTATGAATAATAATGTTCGTGTGCAAAATGTGTACTATATTGGTAAATGGTATATTATTATAGAATAGTAAAATAATATCTTTTATTTCTCTCCATATAACGACCACTCTTTATAACGCCGAAAAATGTTCAGTCCCTTAAGTGTCGTTATATAGAGTTTACACTGTATTTTGTTTTAAATCGCTATCGTGAATCATTCAGTCCTTTAGAATATAATTCCTTTTTTTATATATACGTATAGACGCTTCTTTATCTATATATGTTCCTATTGTTAAACATATCATATTTTTATTTTTGCTGATATTATGCGGACTGCTTTTCCTACTTAATGAATGTTTTCAGCTCCCAGAAACAAGGAAGCTATTATAATTTAATACACGTTTAAGTACGTATATCTAAACATGTAGGTATATTACTTTAAGATACTGTCAATACTTATAAGGAGATCCGAAAAATATAATTTTTTTTAATGACCTAGACACGTGTTTTCAAACGGCCTTCCACATAACTGGCACGTTAATTTGTTTAGACCAAGGTCGAAAGTGCATGCATTTTTCGATAACATTTTACAAACAGGAAATGCGTAATTCAAAGTTTGATGATAATGTGCTATATTTTGAATGTAATGTGTACATTTCTTAAGCAACTATCCACGAATAGGTTTTCTAACAGTGTAAATAAAAAGAAAAATTACCGATTACTCTAAATTTAATCCAGTGTATTGTAACGTTTAACCATTTGTGAACATTATGATTTATAATAGTTACTGAATTTAACGATTTAGCAATTCCACACTAATTAATTCAATCATTGTGTGTTTAATATAATAACTGAATTTACCTGTCTACTAATGAGTCTTATTGCCACTATCACTACTGGCGATGCATCGAATAGCGATTTTGCCAGATATGTGTGAGTCACCATTATTATAAAAAATGTAAAATTCGATGAACAATCTATATATAAAAAAAAGTGTGGCTAATTAAAATTGATATGATAGATTGATAGAGTAGCGTAAATTTATTAACATACATTTTACTTTTCTATATATATTGTATTTGTTTCAAGAATTGTTACTCCAGTGTTGCTTCTTTTATCAGTGAAACATGGTTAATTTTCAGTAATTTACCATACTTAAATTAATTTGTTTTTGATTGTTAAATGTTGTTGATAATTACTCTGTCTTTTCACTGGAATTCATCCCAGATTATTTCTATTGAAGATTTCTTGGCTATGTGTAAATTTTAAAAGTAACTACTGTCGTCGAGAGTTTCTCGCCGAATATTTTCCATTCAAAAACGAAATTTTCGTCGAATTAATCTCTCGGATGTGATTAAGTCGGTGTAAAAATAGAAAGCGGAAACGCCCCATTATTTTCGAGATTGTGCATTTTGAAATAAGAAGCTTGACGTAGCGGCGTCTTGTCGGCCTTATCCAAAAACTACGTCCGACGTAAATGGAAGAAATGTTTTCTGAGGAATCCGAGAATAGCCGAGCGCGCAAAGCTCCCTGTAAGTCGGTACTAAATCTCCTTTCTTCCTGAGGAACCTCGCATATCCTTTTATCTATCTAAAGCCTTTTTATTGCCAAACACTCCTAACATTCTAGTTTCCACTGGCTGTGACACAGTCGTTCGATGAAGACAGAACAGCGGTTGTGCTGCGTTTCGCGACAAATAACACAGAGATCGCATAATGTTTCGTGGAAATGCTACTTGTAACTTTGACAAGAGCTCACTTTATCTAATAAACTTTTCAATGTTTTTTAACCGTATTTTAACCAAAAAAACTATATACAAACTTAAGGAACACTTAACAATTAACACTTAGAAAAATAAGAAGAGTTAATTTAACGACATAACTTAGCTAGGATAGATAAAAATTTGAGGAGACTTCACGAGAGCTTTTCGAACACTTGTTTTTGTACCAAACAACTCAATTTATAGAGTTCAACCAAAATGGGGTAGGGGTGGTATCGCCACCCTCACCTCTTTTACCGAAGACACTTTGATGATAATAATAATAATAAGGTTCTAGGACCTTGCGCGAACACATAATATTCCTGTGATTTGATGATGCAAGCGTCGGTCTTACTTTCCTGTTTAGTACGTGATGTATATGACAGTATATTTAAAATTAGTACATCAAAGATTGTAGCTACAGTTCATATTTTACGTATAGAAATCGTTCTTTATTATCCTTTTTTATATCCTTCGTTATAAGTATCTAACAAATGACGGGGTAAGAAGTGGAAATAAAAGTGCGAATTTATTTTTCCTTTTCAATATATTTATCTGCTATCCTTATACATTTTTCAGATCTTTCAATTAACTTACGTATAGGTACCTTCGAAAAAAATGTTTTGTCTTTGTTTGAAAAATACACCGACACTGCATTCTTCACTTCTTCGTCGCTTGAAAATTTCTTCCCACGAAGACTGTTTTTCAAGTTTGGGAATAGGTAATAATCGCTGGGAGCTATACTGTAGGATTGGTGAGTCAAAACCTTCTGCAGGGCAGCCATCGCAACATGGCTGCTGTGAACAGGCGCCTTATCGTGTAGAAAGAGGACACCTTTGGTCAATTTTCCTCTTCTTTTCTCTTTGACTGCTTCCATTAACTGCTCTAGGATTGAAGCATAATATTCTCCGATTATGAAGACACCTTTATCTTTATAATCGATCAACAGAATTCCTTCTGAGTCCCAAAAAAACTGTCGCCATAATTTTCCCAGCCGACTGTGACACCTTAAACTTCTTGGGTGGTGGTGTGCCTTTTTTGTACCTCTGCATACAGTCATGTTTGGATTCAGGTTGATAATGATGAACCCAAGTTTCGTCCCCAGTAACATTTCGAGTCATTACTCCAACTTAATCTTCACTACAGAGGTTCAAAAACGCGAGAAAACACTGCACACTGTTGTTTTTGAGGCGAACACCCTCTTACGCTGATTTTAATCATGCCAAGATAATCATGCCACTTGTAAACCATGGTTTTAACTGGGCAAAAGTCCCCGTAAATGGATGACATCTTTTCTAGTATAGTTTGGACTGATTTTCCTATAATAGCGCGGTACTCGATTTTCTACATATTTCACAATTTGTTCCCAATTGACTTTTTGGTCGACGATAGTTCAAAGACTACCGACCTAGTTATGATAAAACTTGGTATTTATTCTAATAATGCGTTGCTTAATTCGTAATGACTCGAGTAAGCACCCTCACTAATGGCCTACCTACCCATTCCGCGAACTTAAAAACGCACCCTTGTATACTGGATACTATATATTATTAGGATAAGTTTACGTATCTGTTATTGTGTAGTGCACTCTTTAGTCAAATGAAATTTTTATTTTTTGCAAGATTTATTCGCGCAAGATTGGGTTTCTTACATGCTAATCGATATATCTAACAATCTGAAATATTTCTTACGTGCTGCATGATAATGCAGGTTTTGCGTGTAAATTTCATAAAAGCTTTCTAAAAGTCTGGCTTAGTTTTAATGGAACATTCGTAAAAGAGTTGTCCCAGGCGGGCGTTCTTCAACAAGTTTTTTGTAAAGTTTTAAGTTCTAGGAGTACTACTTCCCGTGAGTGTGAAAACAATAAAAAAAGATACACATTTTACCTATCTTACCTACTTTTTTGCTGTTAACATCATAGTTAGATTGTGTGTAAGAAAATTTAATTTTTTGTGATTTAGAGATTCGAACCCGATACCGATTGAAATAAGATCAAGTTAGCACCAGATCATCCATTTTCGTGGAACCAGTAGGATCATCAAAATTAATTCTGTCATAACAAATAACTATAGTACAAATCACTCATACGTTAAAACATCGAATTTTCGGTGTAATATCCCCATAAAATTCGTGTAAATCCGGTGCATGATTAAGAAATGTTTAAAACGAGAACTTCAAAAAAATAGTTTACAAATTTTTGAGTCAACTCTGGATAATATTAACACCAATTTATTGGTAGTGTTTTTAAACCCTAGTGAATACAGTATACTCAATTGATAAGAAATACTCAAATTCATTCTGTTAATTTTTTTATTAACATTTGCAGTGCATGTAAAAGTAATACTTTTGACTCTGTACGCCGAATTTCTCAGAACTGAAATGAGTATATTATAAAAATAAGAATACCAACCTATATGATTAGAGCTTTTCGCATTCTGTTCGTTATTATTCGTTGTGTTGATAGTTGAAGTTTTATCATATGGTGGTGTACGCGCATTATTTGGCAGTTAAACAAATCAACATGCTAGATCTTTGAAAGGGAACCTATCTAACCCCTAACGATCGTCACTTGATAAACTTCAAAAATTGCACACAAATGAAGGGTTACCGAAATTTACGACTCGTTTGCACATGCCATTTTTTTTTCTGGCAGGAAATATGAGTCACGTTAATTTTTGGTAAGGTTTTCAATTCGTATAAATGAGTAATCATTATGAGTACTTTGACAATATACACCAGACGTCAAAATTAACGCATAACAAGAAATGACACAACTTCAAAGTTAATTTTTTCGCAAACCACCAGACTGGTTTTTTAGATCTTTTTTTTGTTTTCCTTTAATGTAGTCTACTACATTCTTAAAGACGATGTACGTCATATCACTTCTAAAAATTAAAATATAAAGTGCACCAATGATGTTAGGTTTTTACCGTTTGCAGCTGTAAAAATTGCTGGGATCTATTGATATATCATCCTATAGCCTCACCTTTTTCACCCCTCGGATAATTAACCGCAATGTAGTTTTAAAAGTAAAAAATTAACCGCGATTCGGGAAATAAAGTTATCATTTAAAAATACCGGGTGCTACAAGAAAAGTTAATTTTCTCACATACCATCAGACTGGTTTTTAAATTTAATGTAGTCTACTACATTCTTAAAGACGATGTACGTCATATCACTTCTAAAAATTAAAATATAAAGTGCACCAATGATGTTAGGTTTTTACCTTTTGCAGCTGTAAAAATTGCGGGGATCTATTGATATATCATCCTATAGCCTCACCTTTTTCACCCCTTGGATAATTAACCGCAATTTAGTTTTAAAAGTAAAAAATTATCCGCGATTCGGGAAATGAAGTTATCATTTAAAAATACAGGGTGCTACAAGAAAAGTGACATATTCAAAGTTAATTTTCTCACATACCATCAGACTGGTTTTTAAAATCTTTTTCTTTTCCTTTAATGTAGCCTAACTACATTCTTAAAGACAATGTACTTAATATAACTTTTAAAAATTAAAATACAAAGTGCACGTATGGTGCTAGGTTTTTAGCTTTTGCAGCGGTAAAAATTGCTAGGATCTATTGGTATATCATCCTATAGCCTCATATTTTTCTCGCTTTTTAAGTTGACGTGGTAAAATCAGCAGGCAAATATGTAAACCGTCAGATAATTAACCACAAAGTAGCCATGAAAGTCAAAAATTAATCATGACTCGGGAAACCCGAAAACCGGTTCAAATGAAGTTAGCCTTTATATATATAAGGGGCCATCCATAAATTACGTCACACGTTAAGGAGGAGGGAGGAGGTCGACGAAATGCGACATTGTGTGACAAGGGGATGGGAGGGGTCCTAAATTTCGTGATGTCACATTTCAAAATTTTCAAAACCTGTGTTAAAACACTATTCAATAATTTCTAGATGTAAAATTTGCAAAATATGTGATGTCACACTAGAAAGGGGGAGAGTCTCACAAATGTGACCAGCTGTGACAAGAACTGGGGAGGGGTCAAAAAATCATAAAATTCGTGTGACGTAATTTATGTATGGCCCCTAAGGTGCCCAACAAGATCCTTTCCCCGTCTACATATTTTAACTATTACTTTAACAACTGTATCAACGTATTCTCTTTCTGTGTAAATTAAAATTTGTAATTTAATGGTGAAATAAAAAGGAACCTTGAACTTGCCACCTGACTTATTTACGATTAGGTTCAAAAACCTGAGCGTTATAAAATTGAAATTTTTCTTAAAAGATCTTATAATGACGAGTTAGGTACAAATTATGAGCACATATTTACAAATGCGTATGTGTTAAGTAAAGCAGGGAAATTTTGCCGAACTAATTAACATGGTCGATTCAGTGGGGTATGCAAATTCTCGGTTTCAATTAAAAATAACAACTTAATTTAATTTCGTAATGGCGCACTTTACGTGATTTAGACGTGTAACGCGCGCTAATGCCGCTCTGCATGTCCGATATCTTAACGGCGAAAAATAATTACGTATGTATACAGTGTGTCCCGAACTGATGCAATAAATGCGGAGTTATAAAGCTTGAGATTCGGCATAAACTGGCGATTTATTGCGGAAATTGCTACATTTAAGCAAATTGTACACGTAAAATTGCAAGTACTGTTTTTTTTTTTTTATTTTAAGAAGGTTCTTACTTGATGTAGAATGTGGAAGAGGGCCGTAGTTAGGACAGACTGCGTTTGTCCTCGCTCTCCTATTATGTAGACCAGGTAAAATATTAATTGAACGTAGGTTCTGTGACTCAAAAGGAAAAACAACCCTTAAAGCAAAGGTTCGCAACTGGCTAACCGCGGTCCTGACCGTGAGAGGTAAAAAATTGTACCGCCAACCTTTTTTTGAAAGTAAATTACTCGGATAAATTATTGAAAAAATATTGAATTTTATATTTAATAAAGTTTGTTTGAACTTTTAAGGCCACCCTTATCATTTCTTTTTTTAATCGTTTTCCGGACTTTTCTTTTCGTGGAAGATGGGAAATCTTCAAAAGACACCCAGCCGTTCATTACGACTGGGTGGTTAGGTAACTAAAAGTACTTGCCGACCCTTGCCTGATAGTATTACTTCGTTGTTCGTCTGTCTATTTGTCAAGACCTTTTTCTCAGGAACGCGTGGAAATACCAAGTTGATACTAAGCACTAAGGTTTGTAATCTCTTTGAGCTATGAAAAAATTACACTTCTAAGCCAATGCAATCAAGAGATATGCCGCATATTTTGACACTAGCAAGGGAATTAAAATATACAGGGTACTTACCTGCTACCTGTGTTTTATAGCAAAAGTAAAATGAAAATCTGAAAACCGTAAATTTGTAGTTACATCACAAAAAGTAATTGTAATATTGTTATACGTTTTGGGGACTATTTTTGGCGTTGGAATGTTCTTTTTAACCACGTCTGTCTGGAAATATCACCTAAAACTGTCCTAAACTAACCGAACTCTCAAAATCTTTTGAACAAAGCGTACAGCTCCTGTTACACGGCGCGTGAATTGCCAATCCACGCTCCATGTAATCGTGTAACGGGTTAGGAGCGGTTAAGCTCGTCCGAATGGTTTCTTTGATTTCTTGCACGGCGGCGACGGGCGCGTGGAATGCCGATCCACGCTTCACGCGCCGTGTGAAGGTCATGTTACACGGCTCGTAATTTGCCAATCCACGCTCCATGTAATCGTGTAACGGGTTAGGAGCGGTTAGGCTCGTCCTAGTGGTTTCTTTGATTTCTTGCACGGCGGCGACGGGCGCGTGGAATGCCGATCCACGCTTCACGCGCCGTGTAAAGGTCATGTTACACGGCTCGTAATTTGCCAATCCACGCTCCTTGTAGGCGCGTCCTAGCGGTTTCTTTGATTTCTTTATACGGCTGCGGCCGGGCGCGTGGAATTTCGATCCACGCTCCACGCTTTGTGTGACATTGCCTCAAAGGCTTTATGTTGCATTTGTTAGACTTATTTTATTTACTTTATTAGTGTGGAGATTTGGCCAAAGGTTATAAGTACATTGGTACGAATTTCTCTATACAACATCGTAGTTTTCAAAAGATAATGCCGTCCATTGATGACTGCTTGTGATGGAATATCTTTTGTTCGATACTCAATTCTTAGCTTATTATTAGCTTAGTTTGTTTTGTTATGGTATTTTATAACTGAAGTTGTGTCGTACCTTCATTTTTTTATATTATTTTTATACGTGGAGAAAATCCTTAACATCGCAATCAGTCAGTTATATTCCAGTGAAGTATGCAAGGGTGTATATATCACTAAAATGGGACACAGTGTATACTTATATTACAACGGTTTCGCTCCTGCCTGATGTGCTCGTTAAATTTTCTTGGGACCCGAGGAGATTTGCGTTTATGACCTATTTGCCTTCAGGAAATCATACTGTCAATAAAACTCTGCATGTGCCGTGAGACGCAACGATAATGTTGGAGCTGCTAATTTTAATTTGCACTTATAAAACTTGAAATTTCTTTTCAGAAATCGTGCGCAGCGTCTGATTAGAATTGTCCTCGTTCAAGAATAAAAATCCATTTTTATGTATGTATACTTACCATTGACGCTGCAAGTTAAAGTTTTGTGTAAAGGGCGTTTCGTTTTTGTTATCGAAAACACGGATGTGCATTGCGCATACACTATTTTTAAGGTTATACTATGTCTGTATACTAACGATGACAAGCAACGAAATTCCGTAATTTATTAGGTTGCAATTTTGATCAGTGTCAATATATGTATTGTGCTTCACACTGAATGAACGCGAATTGAACTTTTTGTTCCTTTTGTTGAAAAACTGATCAATAAATACAGTGGATTTCGGATATAACGACGACGAATGGACCACTGTAATTTCGACGTTATATCTGAAAGTTATTATAGGCAAAGATAAAGAGATACAGACACTTATGAATAGTTTTCACCATTTTTCAATTTTAAATCGACTTCCGCCTTTTTTTTAACAATAAATGTGCATCTAGGAGTTATATTATACTATTCAAAAGTTTACTAAACCCAGTTCCTATTCAGGATAACCCTTTGTAACTGAACCATTTTAACGTACAAGCTTACCTACCTACCTGGCTAATATCTATAAACAAACGGTAAAGGTCACCACTCTTGCTGACCATTTGTATGGATGTAAATAAAACATGAGAAAGCTCTTTGTGTCTTTAGCGACCGACTCCGGTCACTGTATCTGCATGAGATTTGTAGGGATTTGTTACATATGATTTATTAAAAGCAGTCGCTACACCCGAACTCGACGTTATATCCAAAGTCGCTATGGCCACATGAATTTTGCAATAAAGTATGCCTTAAATTCAAGGGACTAAGATTTAATGTTGCTATAGCAAAATGGCCGCTATAACCAAGGTTGTAATAAATGAAATTCATTGTATTTGACTTCTTTCTAAAGTAATACTTATGTATCATAATTTTATCTTCTTTAATACTTAAACATTTGTGGAGAAAGTCTAAGTGCGTCACATTTTAAAAATTGTTGAAGTATACCTGACTCATATTATCATTCTTAGAATTTCAGTTTAATTGTAATTGATTCTAGGTATATATTAATTTCCGCATTTATCGTTATAACAGTTATCGTTATCGTTGGTTTCAGAAATTTCGAGATAGCTAGCGAATGATAATCCTTTTTTAAAGCATTGTTCCACCTATTTACAAATACAATTTATTTCCAAATTAGGTACCTAACAACAAAAAAAAAACAAGTTACAAAATTTTACCCACTACAAACTACCTCAAATTAATGAGGGAAAAATTGTTAAAATTTAAATCGAAAAAATGATTTCAAATTAATATTGCATATTAATACACTATTAGTAACTAACAATGTCATAGAATTTCATATATTTAAGTATGATTAAGCTTCGATTTCCAAATAATTTTTAACTAAACAGTCGGTTAGTTGGATTCCTGTAATTTCTAATTTCTTTGTTCAAGCAGGTTCTTGACATTTTAACGATTCCTATAATTTACTAATAGATCGAGATCTGATCAAGTTTTTATGTCCTGTACCCAAAGATATAAATTCAAGCATATTTACATTTTCGTTGACCGTATGTTTTCCTGGTTTTCCGAAAGCAGGGTTTTAGGATAACTGATTTTATGGTACAGAATAAAAATAAAACGCTTGTTTATTACCTAGCGCTTATACGTAGGTACATACATTACAATAGGTGAATAACCTCCATGTAAACAGAACGATAGTTGCCAAAACAATGCAAAAAAAAACATTTGAAGGAAGTTTAGGTTTTGGCACTATATAAATATATCCGACACGACGATGGGTTTACTATACATATACATACGTAGGTAGCATCTAAAGGCTGATATGAAACTGCTCCGCGGAATCATTGGTTCATCCCCTAAATGCACTTAAATCATCAGGTCAACTTAAATTTACCATAACCTGGTCTTTAAGAGCTGCATAAGTTGAAAAAAAAAGAATTTATAATTAATCAAGAAACAATAAATAATCAGCTTACTGTGCATCGTGCATGGTGTGATGTAATGTATAGGTGCGACTTTGAAAATTGCCATAATCAACTTACTAACTAGACTAAAACGTTTGCTGATAGAAGAACGCCTACTTTTACACACGATAGACGTTATAGGAAATATCGTAAACATAGAAAAGAGATGTCAGGTAGGAATTGCAACGGACACCAATAAAGAAAAAGGAATAACATTACACAAATTGATGTCTAACAGAAGGAGATGTAGACAAACATAATTTCAGCATCTTGCCAGCTTCATCATCATCATAAGGTCGTCACGCTTAAGGTTGGGTGGACACGCACCTCCACTCTTTCTTATCCTGAGCTAATCTTCGCATTTCCTTAAAGTTAGAACAACCCACATCCTTAGCTATTTGCGAACAGTAATCTAATCTAGGTCTACCTACCTCTACCCCTCCTAACTCCCTTTTTTGACTCTAAGATGTCTCTGACTAGACCTTCATGCCTAAGAAGGTGTCCTACCAACCTATCTCGCTGATTTCTTATTGACTTCGATAGAGTCCTCTGTTCTCCTACTCATTCTAATTCCTCTTCATTTATAACCTTCTCTATCCATGGTATCGTCATCATTCGCCTCTAGCACCACATTTCGAACGCTCCTACCCTTTTCTTTTATACAGTTTTAACAAAATTTTTCGAATTTCTAAAAAGTTGTTTTGCGTATTCAACGCTCTCAGGAATTCAGGAAAGCAAGGATGCTTTTTTGAAGATATACATCCAATTAGGTAGTTATAAAGCCGACCCTGATCTTTTGCGTACCTAAGCAACTTCTAACCGCTGCACAGCTTACTGTTATTGAGTTGTCTCTTTTCATTTTGTCTGTACTATTCATGAAGCATTTCCTAACTTAACAAGAGCGTGTTCAAAATGCAGCAAATGATTACACCCCCACAACTGAAAACAAGAAGAAAGATACGTTCATTGTTACAGACTATACCAATTTTGATCGTCTAAATTATTGTAGTGTAACGCGTAACGTTACATCTGAAGAGCTGTTGTGCATAAAAAATTTTCCTAGTATGGGTAGGCGGCAAAATCTAACCGCTGTTAAAATTTTGCCCATAAATAAAAGACACAATACTCCTTCAGAATGTATCAGGTCATGTTTACAGATGGATTGTTCTCAAGAAGCTTTTTAAAGCTGCCAACAATATCTCTCTATTTTGTTATGCATAAAGTATGAAAAAAACAGTGATGAAATAAGTATCAGTCATCCGCTTTAATAGAACTACGGAATTTGAATATGAATGGCTCAATAGACAAGTTCTTTTGCGTATTCGGTTCGAATGTGTTTCTCGAAGTAATTCTTCGGAACAAGCATAACATCCGTGTGTGTTTGATTTTTGGTCGATGATGTAGGTATTCGTTCATAATGATTATTGCGAAATCATTAACCTAGACGAAAAACGACGTTTTTGATAAAAATTAATATTTTTTGTTTCCACTCAATTAGGTTTGAATTGAAATGCTGCATCGATTACTGGCCTGTTTTTCGTTGTGTTGCAGAGAGTGTTTCCCAAGTGCGGTTGTGGTGTGATTGCTTAGCATGTGGTTTTTGGTTGCCGCAACAATAACGTACATATGTATCTTAAGTGTAAATCAGTAACTGTAACAGTCTAGTTTTAAATTAATAAGAAATAAACCAGTGGTAAGAGAGGCATGACCCTAATTACCACAACTAACTTTAAAAAAACGGTTACTTGTTTCCCTTATCTTAATTGCCATTATCAATGGAATACTGAAAGGGAGAGGTAGGTCTTGCTTTAGTGTATTTTCTACCGATAATCTCGTTTACTGTTTTTAGAAATAGATGTAGTTTTGAACAACTAAATATATAAAGAGACAAATTCAGTCTCTTCCTCATTCTTAAAAGGTCAATAATTATGTTGTAATAATAATTTCATTCTCTTACAAGATAATTGTCAATTGCTTTATCCCTTTAGATGGCCTGGTCGCTAGGTTCACTGTTCATATTTTATTATCTAATAAATGTACGTACATCTGAAATGTTTCATTCCCACCAGCTAGTAATGCTGGTGGGCGGGCAGTCCCTCCGGACTATGCCGCAAGGTAAGGCGGAAGGCCCTCTTAGGCCTCCTTTCAGGAATCGTGGGAATGAGTGGGAGGTGGTTCCGGGTGAGAAAGATGAAATGGACGAAATGAAAATAGAAGAGAATGAAAGATTATCTGTGGATTATTAATGTCTCAGCAATTGCCTAAGTGATCCAAGGAAACCACAGAAAAACTTGAACCAAGACAAAGACCCAGAATGGAACCGGCGCCCTCCCGAATCCTAAGCAATGGTCTAAACCTCTAGCCCATGTCGTTCGGTACCTCTAAAAACATATGCTGATAACATCCAAAGGTACAAATAGCATATGTATGGTTCGTTCATTTAGAGAAACGAACATAGGTCATAGACGGTCCAAGGAATATGACCGGTTGTTTACCATCAGATGTTTCTGATCAAAGCTCAGTCGTAAGCTTTTGGCTGCGTAAATAATTTCTAACAGCAGTGTGTTTTCTAAGTAAATTTGACAACTGAGCAGTGGAATGTTTTGGGTTACTAAAATTGTACCTGTTGATAATGTATAGCTAGGTACTTTCTCGAATGATTAGTGTAGACAGACACGCTAACGTTTGGGACAGCTGCCTTCCCAAGATTAGTAGAGCTTCTACACAACGACAGTGTTCTACAGCAGTGCAAATGTTATTCCCTCGTTGTTAGTCTTGATTAGCAAAGCATCGGTTTTTTTATCTGCGCAAGATTATATTTACAACAGCGCATTTTAGTTTTTTAACTGCGGATTCCGTCATTATTTGCTCCTTACAATACACTTTGTCTAACAGTTATATCCATTAAGGAAGTCCGCTCACACCGATGTTTCTCTAAGCGAACGAACTCTATTTATCTATGTCCTGAAATTGATCATCACAAGATAGTAAGGCTGAAGGACGCGCAATTCCATCACTCCTTGCTTTGGGTCAATCTTCGCATTTACTAGATTACAAAGTACGCGGCATTAGCTGTTAAATACCACACTCTCTAACGACCCAAGCCAATCTTGTGTTTTTTTTCTCTGGCAGAATGACCGATAGATAGTGTTCGGATCCGCCGGGTACCAGGCCGATCCCAAGTATTTAGTTTCATTTTGTAAATACGTATTGTAGTATCTACATTTCAAGAAATGCAAAGATTGGCTCGAAACAGGAAGGAGTGATGGAGGTGCGTGTCCAACCAGTAATCAGCCCGACTATTTTATGGTGACTTTCAGGACATACACAGATAGAGTCCTGGAGAAAGGTACGCAACCCTAACTGTCAATTTTAATGATAACGAGATTAGTACGAAATATTTAGTTGGCACTCGTCCAAAAGATACGTACAATAAAACAGTTGGTGCAATAAAATATAATTTTTTTCATGTTAAAATATTCTGATTGCTAAAGTGTATTTTCATAATTAGTATTACTGTATAAAAATATCATTCCATAATCTTCTATATAGTCTTGTAATAATCAGTCTCCATCGTTCACTTTTGTTGACACAATATGGCTCACATAATCCGAATTTTCTCACATTCTTTAAGAGATGATGTACACATATACATCAATTTCCAAAGGAAATAGGGAGTTATTACTTATATTAGTATAGTAGTGGTAACATAATTTAAGTAAAAAATTTTTCCTATGATTTATGCAAGTATATCTTAGAAACTGCTATTAGGTCGAACTACATTCATTTCGAAATATTATTATTTTCTACAACTGTTTTCTATTCATAAAGAACATAATAACAAATCAAGTTTTATCATCTTCTATTGTGTAATACAGTAGATTCCGGGTATAGCGACGACGAAGGCACCAATATAATTTAGTCGTTGTATCCGGAAGTCGTTACAGGCGTAAATTATAGTATTAATACAGATAGGACAGTAGTGTACTAGTTTGTACATTAAAACATAACTTACCAAAAAAGAAAAATAAATCTATTGCTTTTGTTTTATGGTTATTTTTCAGATTCACTGTTATCATCGGAATATCTATCACTATCACCAACATTAACAATTAGTTCTTCTGTTTGTATGTCTATTACTTACTTACTGATCCCTGCTTTTAAATATTTAATCTACGCCCCTGATAGGAAATACTGAAGAAAGAGGGCTGCAATCGCTATACCTAAAACTGCCTACTTTTGCCACCGCGCATCCACGCCATTTTAAAATTTCCGCCAGCTTCCAGTGTCAGGCCTGTACGTATGTATAGTTTTCACCATTTTTCAATTTTGATGTGATTTCCGCCTTTTTTTTTTTAATAGTGAATGTGCATCTTGGTGTCATACTTATTCAAAAGTTTACTAAACACAGTTGCTACTCAAAATATCTCTTTGTAACGGAACAATTTTATACGTATATGCTTATCTATCTAGGTAGCTGGCTAATATCTATAAACAAACGGTAAAGGTCACTACACTTGCTGACAATCTGTGGGCGTAATAAAAAGATAAGAAAGCACTTTGTGAGTTTTGGCGCCCGACTCCGACAATTCATTAAAAAACAATTGCTACACCCGAACTCGGCGTTACATCCGAAGTCGCTATAGCCACATGAATTTTGTACTAAAGTAAGCTTTAGATTCAAGGGACTTAGATTTAACGTCGCTATAGTAAAATGGTCGCTATAACCAAGGTGGTAATAAATAAAATCCTCTGTATGTTACAAATACAGTATGAATGTGTTAGTATCTCAGTAAAAAATGTCTCTTCAACTATTTACTAGTGCGTTTATATGTATAAGCACAATTTGTTGATTTGAAAACATTTAAGCTACGTGCACACTGGAACTGTTTTGTCGTGTAGTGCTACGTTTTTGAAAGCATCAATTTAAAACAGTGGATTTCAAAAAATAGCGCAGCTTGTAGCGCTTCAGAAGCTGTACAAAAAATAGTCCGTGTGAAGAGGCTCTTAGTCAATACAAATCATCGGTAGATAGATATCCTTACTAATCAGTTACTGTGCAATTTTTTTTAATTAGTATTTTAATTGTGTATATTTATTCCTCGTTTAGCTATTTTAGTTTATTTTGGTTATTTAATTTTACGATAGTTTATTTTATACTTGCCTATTCGTAAATATTACATTTTTTCTTATGAATGAAATATATAAAGCCATTGAAGAGTTTATTCATTAAAAAATGCGGTACAGCGGTACATTAGAGAGAGAGAGAGAGAGAGAGCAATATAAACGATACTTGCTTTTCTACAAATAGCATTTGCTAATGACTTTCGCATTTAGAAACGTATGAATCTACAGTTTTATTACTGTAGATTTGGGAAAATTTTTAGTTTTATCTGATCAAATGCACCACGCAGTATTACCTCTTATTTCACAGTATGTTGTTAGATTGCCTACTTAATTTATAATTAAAAGTCACAATTGTATAGGTACATAAATATTATTGTTCTAGTTTCTAACGTATAGGGTTTTCCGCTTGTACATCTGAGCTAGTCGTAGTAAAATTGGTCAAATATTGCATTTTTCAGTAAAAGATGCGTAAAATTCCGTAAAGGCGATCGATTTAACGTTTTAAAGATTATGGTTTCATCCGACTTTATTAAGCGGTTTAAAAGATATTAGCGAATGAAAACGGTAAAAAACGCGTTCTAGCCTTATAACTGAAAATGGTGTAATTGAGATAGCGGATAAAAGGGCATTCTTGAATTAGTTGACGGATAAAACGTCTAATAAAAGGATGAAACCAACTAAATGGGCTATTTTCGACATCCAAGATCTTATCACTTAATCGGAATTTTTAATTAAAAATCGTCAATTTTGACGTATCCCAGTTGAAACTAAACAATTGCAAAAAAGTGATTTGATTGATACATCTCGACAATCTTCGAATTTGTATTGGCTCAACTAATTCGAAATAATGCGTTGGCTATTTTAACGGATGACCAACTAGAAAACAATTACAAAACAATCAGTAATCATGTCATGCTTATTCATGAGCGAAAATTTGTCGTTTGGTTGAAAGATACTTTCTGGTATCTCCATGTCCGCACTATAACTCAATGTCCAAGAAATACTTTTTCAATTTTTGTTTTTGAAGTAATACTTGTTTCAGGTAACTATTTATTTACACAATATACAAATTTGAACATACAGTAGAATCCGCTTATAATGACATCGAAGGGAAATGACAAACACTTCATACTAAGCGGACGTCATACAAAGCATAGTCTTAGAAAATAAATAACTTTCAGTTTTGGTTAGTTATTTAGTTTAATAGAGAGAACAACTACAAATTGTATATATTAACTGAAAAATAAAAAGAACGATGAATTGTAATATAAATATACATAAGAAAGGTCAGAAAAATGAGCGAAAATGTTATTATTAATCATTTGGATCACTATAGCAGGATATGATTTCTTCAGAATCAATCACAATAAACAATATGTCATTTTAAACGGAGTCCTTATATCCAAACTTTCTTATAGAGAATTTAATATGAAAACCTAACTTAATACTGCTATAACTTCATATTAAGCAGTTGATCAATATAGGCGGAGTCATAACTAACGAATTCCACTGTATGAATTAGTTTTAACTTTTTCTTTAGCACAGTTTGGTAGGTAAAGCAATATTTAACTTAAATTTTAAATTAAACAAAGTACCTTTTTCGTTTAAGGTAATTATCAAAATGAAGTAAAGATATACATATTCAATGTAGTTACCTATCGTTATAATAGATATTCTTATGCTTTAATCTTACATCTTAATCATTTATAATAATTATTTCTACTTTTATATACTATGTATTGCCTACTTGAAGGGCCCCTTGTCTGCAATTGTCCTTTAATGTAGTATATTCTTGAATTCTGGATTTAGTTTTTTTAACGAATGATTATTATTAGGGAAGTAAAGTAATTTATAACATTATTGTTAATTCTTGTAACAGTAACGTTTGAAAATGATTTGTATGGGTATTTCCGACCGTCTGATACGTTATAGTTTAAAGTTAATAGGCGTAAAATACCACTATATCATGTTCTTGCATTTGTAACTGAAATGGGAAATCCAAGACGGTGCTTACTATGCGTTTTTACAGAAGCGTTTTGAATTTTATCGAAAAATTATGTGCGCTTTAAGAGTCACTAACCGATTACTGAAACCTGTATCAATACAGTTTTGTGTACATCCGTATTTTAGCGATAGAGAATTGAGTAAAAAGTTTTTAAAATTTCACGAAAACTTTCGCAAACATTAAAAAATATTTTTTTTTGATATTGTTTTTTGATAAATTATTTAAATAACCAGGTACGTCCCTCCATTACCGAAATGCAATTATTTCAATAAATTTCTCTGTATCGAACATATTTTAGATGTAATTATTTCACATATTGTTTAAAAATTGGACGAACACGTCGCACAGTGTAAATGTTTCTATTCGATTAAGGTAGTTCGGCCAAAATTTTATTTACGCTAGAATGACAATAAATTTTGTTTCAATCAACATTTAAAATCTTTTCATTGACTACAACGAACAAGAGGAATATTTAACACGTAACTTTCTGATAACTCATTTTTAATAATAATAAATTTTCACGGTAAACTTANCTTCTTCGACGAGTCGTCGTCGTAGCCGTCGTCGTCGGGGTGGGTTCGCAATTCAAGGGGAAGTTTCGGTCTGGTATTGATCTGCGCCGCGCAGTTCAAACCGCCCTTTCCCAATTGCAAAATTATTCCTTACAATCCGTCCGCGGAGATTGCAAATGTTCGCTACCAACGGCGAACAGACCAGTAATAGGTCAAGGGTGGTTCTATGCTGATTTTTCGGACGGGACGGGACCCAAGAACGAACATGTACAGTTATGTAGAATAGGATCATGAAGTTCTCATGTAGAGATTTTGTTGTTTGATTTATTGTTACAGTAATTGAAAAATTAACCGTAATATAATCGAAAATAATAACTAATGAATGTGAGTGTAATATTATTATAAAAATTGATTTTTGACCCATCTTACATTTAACTACAGAATATGCGCGAATTTTAACAACAGCGTGGGTACATTGCATTCAAAATATTATCGACATTAGTAGATACAAATGTAAATTGATAAAGTGTTACAGGCAGATTTTATTTTAAATCTTATTTCCAAATTTACTGATATAATAATTTCAATTGATAATTATTGTTTAAATAGGTGTCTCGTTTTTGTTATATTCTTTTTATAAAAATCGAGGCATGATTCATAAATAAAGACATAAACCGACCTGAAAAAAAGTTTGGAAAGTTTGTAACTGTTTTTTACTAATCCTAATTTTTACCTGTATAAATGTAAGTGAAAAGACATTTACACTTAAATAATGACAGATCTGTCGAAGCAATTATAAGAGAATTTCTTAAATAAATTTTTTTCTAACTTATCTCCAGTTAAACCTTTTACTTTATGAGGCATATTTTAATGTTGGCCGACATCTTCGTAACCGTAGATGGCTCTTAGACAATTAATCGATGTTTTATATATAGTTCTACATGCATTTGTAGTATTTGTAAATATAAAATAGTTTCCATGGTTGTTGCACTTGTGATAATTCATCATATTTTTAACTTAGAAGGAAATTGCGAAGATGCCCAAGTGCTTTGCTGTGTGAACACCACTTAGTTCATAAAGCAACCGATGTGACGTCAAAAATGGATTCTGAACGGATGTTTATTTCCTATTTTTCTAGTTTCCAATTCTGAGGGCTTTTCCACAAACCAACGCTTACTGAAATAGAGAGTGGCAATAAATTACTTTGCCATTATTTCTATTGAATTTTACGGAAGAGAACTGTACTTTTATTGTTCTATTCTTTTAAATTAATATTAATAAGAAATAGGCGAAATAGGTTGGTGGGACACTTTGTCAGCCGTGAAGGGGTGGGTAGAGGCATATTAGAAGCAGATAGAGGAGTGGAGGAGTAGAGGTAGACCTGTTACTATTAGATTACTCTTCACTAATAGTTAGGGTGTGGAGTGTTGTAGTTTTAAGAAAATGTGAAAATTAACTGATTGCTTTAAATTTAAAGTCAAAGAGGTGTACCCCGAACTTGAAAAGTCAAAAAAAGAAGGGGGAGTTAGACCAAAATATTAGACACGTATCCATGCCAGTTACTTCTGTAAGAAGCGTATGTACTACTCAGAATTTTGTTACTAATTTAAAAAATGGTTAGCAGTACTATGAAAAATCGAGAAACAGAAAATTGATCACAAGATATTTATTGTAACACAATACACATTTCACCAAGTAGCTTCCTCAGTTATATAAGCCACTATTTTTGAAGAAGTATTTTTTCTTAAATTACAAATAAAACATTACATATTTTATGGTAATTCAATTATTCAGTCCCATAATAAGAGTTTCAATCTATGGATATTTTATCTCGATATCCATAAGTGAAGGTTTGTAACTACAAAGTAGGTTTTCGGGTCATTCATTGAAATGATCGATACATCACGTTTGTTTCTGTTTTTTCGCAATGTGCAAAAGTGTAATTAGCTACTGTTTGTAGGTATTATTTGGATGTAGACTTACTCGGGCAGTCGTTTTTTTTCTTTTATTTTATGTCAAGAAATGTTCTTACTACTAATTGTATATTTTTATGATAGTATTTCTCAGATAATCGGCGTATTTATAGGTACATATTTTGAAAATATGTCTTGTATAATCATCGACATTCTACATTAAATATTATTATGATTGTTTATAGCAGTTCATATTATTAATTATTCACATCTCTGTCTACATTTTATTACAATAAAAATAACAAATCTCTGAAGATTTATAGGAGGTACAAGTACCTGTATATAATGGAGAATGATGAAATATTATTCTAAAAATTCATTTCTGAATTTTTACCCACTACACTACCTCAAATTAATGAGGGAAAAATTGTTGCTGTTGTCACACCCCCGCCGGAAATCGAACCCGGGACATGATATTTTTCTAATTAACTGGAATAAATAATCTTTTGTTTCTTGGGGTGTAGTTTAAATGTGCAGTTTGAATATTGAACCTGAAACATCATCTCATTGTTATGCGGTTTCTTTTTCTTATTATAAAGACGTCGTCGTTGTTGTCATTAAGTCTAATTTAATCAATTCCCAAGCATCACGTTGTATTTGGTCACATTGGGCACGATTGGTCTAATTTTTCGAACCAATAATTCCACCATCTGTTCGAGTTGATTATTCCGATTGATAGGCAGATTGTAAAGTTGTTGCCGCTGTTGACCATCGGGAAAGTCGATCGAAGGGAAAACAATTATTCAGTAACTGGCTAAAATCAGAAAGCAACGATGAAAGCACGCTACGGTGGCTGCGACGATCGTCGTGTCGTATCCTCTCGTCACCCACCGCGTCTCCCGCTCTATCCACCTGCAAGGTAGTACTCCTCTCCTCTGAATACAGACGATCTCGTAAGTAATGCTACACGCTGCCACATTTAAACATCTTGATATTGAAATGTTGAAATTCAAATATTGTCCTATATAAAAAAAATATTAGAATAGGTGTAGCAGCTTAGGACAGTAGGTCTTAATAAATTATGGAAATAGTCGACTAGGTTTAAATGCATTCCTGCATAAAATTAATAATTTCAAAAAGAAAAATTGGATCGTATATTTTATAGGTAATTTATAGCATGAAATGATTTTTCCACTCTCATTGCTTACAGGTACATAAGTAAGTAGTAACTAATGAGTATTTTTTTGAAAATTCTAATGTGTTGATTTAATGTTTATACGTACATTCTCCAATGCAGTTTCACAATTACCATGTAGGTAAATTAAGAAACATAGTAGACAGAGTAGATACCTGCTAATTTCTAAACAAATTATTACAAAATTGCACCATTTGATGGATAAACCAAATTTTTAAAACAGGAAATTAATGCATGTTAAATGTATCTAATAGAGAACGATTAATGCCTTCCAATATTGAAGAAGTTAAAAATTACATTGCGTCCCATTACTTACGGGATACCCTGTGTTCGTCCATGTGTGTGTATTTATGTACCTATGTATGTATATGTGTGTGTGTCGTCTCCTGCCTCCCTGCCCGACGTCGTCTGCCCACTTCTTCGACGAGTCGTCGTCGTAGCCGTCGTCGTCGGGGTGGGTTCGCAATTCAAGGGGAAGTTTCGGTCTGGTATTGATCTGCGCCGCGCAGTTCAAACCGCCCTTTCCCAATTGCAAAATTATTCCTTACAATCCGTCCGCGGAGATTGCAAATGTTCGCTACCAACGGCGAACAGACCAGTAATAGGTCAAGGGTGGTTCTATGCTGATTTTTCGGACGGGACGGGACCCAAGAACGAACATGTACAGTTATGTAGAATAGGATCATGAAGTTCTCATGTAGAGATTTTGTTGTTTGATTTATTGTTACAGTAATTGAAAAATTAACCGTAATATAATCGAAAATAATAACTAATGAATGTGAGTGTAATATTATTATAAAAATTGATTTTTGACCCATCTTACATTTAACTACAGAATATGCGCGAATTTTAACAACAGCGTGGGTACATTGCATTCAAAATATTATCGACATTAGTAGATACAAATGTAAATTGATAAAGTGTTACAGGCAGATTTTATTTTAAATCTTATTTCCAAATTTACTGATATAATAATTTCAATTGATAATTATTGTTTAAATAGGTGTCTCGTTTTTGTTATATTCTTTTTATAAAAATCGAGGCATGATTCATAAATAAAGACATAAACCGACCTGAAAAAAAGTTTGGAAAGTTTGTAACTGTTTTTTACTAATCCTAATTTTTACCTGTATAAATGTAAGTGAAAAGACATTTACACTTAAATAATGACAGATCTGTCGAAGCAATTATAAGAGAATTTCTTAAATAAATTTTTTTCTAACTTATCTCCAGTTAAACCTTTTACTTTATGAGGCATATTTTAATGTTGGCCGACATCTTCGTAACCGTAGATGGCTCTTAGACAATTAATCGATGTTTTATATATAGTTCTACATGCATTTGTAGTATTTGTAAATATAAAATAGTTTCCATGGTTGTTGCACTTGTGATAATTCATCATATTTTTAACTTAGAAGGAAATTGCGAAGATGCCCAAGTGCTTTGCTGTGTGAACACCACTTAGTTCATAAAGCAACCGATGTGACGTCAAAAATGGATTCTGAACGGATGTTTATTTCCTATTTTTCTAGTTTCCAATTCTGAGGGCTTTTCCACAAACCAACGCTTACTGAAATAGAGAGTGGCAATAAATTACTTTGCCATTATTTCTACGATCCCTCATAAATTTATTTCTGGAACTAGATGACTTATGCTGTAATTCTAATTAATTGTAGATCCATATAATGATGTAGCCCTCTTTCTATTTCGGAAGTTTCCTTCTCTATTCCTTCTGAAGCGGGCTGTTTTTTTAAAGAAACTGGCTACATTTTCTGTTCTGAAACATTTTCTTTGGTAAAGAACAGTAAGTTCCACGTCTGGTAGTTTCACTAAATTGGTGGCCAAGGGCTTGTTTACGTATAGATTCTGCTTGACATGTGTACCTACCTTCGTAAGACCCTTGTCAAAACTTGAAATAAGTAGTACAGTTACCTGCTGATATTAGTAGACGGCGATATACTCCCCTACTGTTTTTTTAATTATAAATAATAAAGACAAAGGCAAGCAAAAGCGAAAACGAAAACAATAACAATGTCTGGTCGTAATCAGTCACTACTGTCGGCGATTTGTCGTCGTAGGCGACAAGGGTTGGTGAAATCGCGGTGATCATCGATATATGCTACGCAACGGAGGAATGGTACTGGTGACGATCAGTAAGTTGTCGTCATAAGCGACAGTTTGGTGGTCGTTCTTTTAGACTTGGAGGGCAAATGATGGTCGGTGTAGGTGGAGGACTTTTGACGATTGGTATAGATAACGGACTACTTCTGACGGTCAGTGGCTTATCGACATAGGCGATGGACTGATTATGACTTCAAAAACAGTCGTTGGTACTACCGAGCTTGGACTTAGGCGACTAACAATGTAGCTTTGGGTTTGCCAAGAACTAAAAGTAACATTCTATCGAAATCGCATAGAGGGGCTGTTGATGCTTTCAAACAAAATACTTCAATATCTTGAGCTATATTTTTAGTTAAAAAAAGTACAGAAAAAATGCAAGTTGCAAAATGGTCACTGAAATGTCATGTTACAAGTTCGTCCCATGGTACAAAGATAATGTTAATACATAAACCAAGGCTGATTACTTCTAGATACTGAAAATGAGTTCTGTTGAATGCTTCAACTCAGTGAATTGAATAATTGAATTGCATTGAAGGAACTGCTTGAATTGAATGAGTTGAAATTCTTGAACTACTTTCTAACTTAAAAAAAAAAAACTTGGGTGTTTCATTCCCACCAGTCACTAATGCTGGTGGGCGAGCAGTCCCTCCGGCTACTCCGGAAGGTAGGTCGGAAGACCCTCTTCAGCCTCCTTTCAGGAATCGTGGGAATGGGTGGGTGGTGGCTCGGGTGAGAAAGATGAGACAGACGAAATGAAGACAGGAGAGAATGAAAAATTATCTGTGGATTATTACTGCCCCAGCATTTGCCTATGTGATCCAAGGAAACCACAGAAAAATTTGGAAGAAAGGCAGACGAACCCCGGAATCGAATCGGCGACCTCCCGAATGATAAGCAATGATCTAAATCTCCAGGCCATGCGGCTCGGTTTTCTAACTTAAGTTACATACCTATTTATAATAATTGTGCTTATGGTTTGGGGCGTATCGCAGAAGTATCCGAAATTCATATTTTGCTAGAATTGGAAATATACAGTGGTAAAACGCCCTTCGATAAATAGAGATGGTAACGCCCATTCAGTTGTGAAAATATTCAAATCAGAATTTGAAGATGCCGACACAGCGGGTGCTTACAGAGTTTATGAAGGTTCCCTGTTTATTGATGATGTCCAGCTGATGAGAGATTCCTAAACGTGTCTATGAATAAAGTCCCTTCAAAATAATAAAAATTTGTACAAACTAACAACTATCATAAACTAATATAGATAGAAAACTTGTACAATAACTATATTCACGTAACAGAGATCGGACAAGGGGCCTTTATCATTGATTTTTGGGAAAAGAACAACGAAACTGAGGATACTGCATAATACGGTAATGTGGTTGTTGTTTGGGAATCGGAATCTGAAACGAGGAAATTCCTAATGTTATTGTATAGCGTATGCAGCAACTGTCGCTGTCTTCGCTTATCCATGTGAATTAATACTGATAAATACAACATAAAAAGTCGAATATCATTAAAAGTTTGCTAATATTTACCAAATTCTAAAACCGTACAGAAAGTTGTGCATAGCGGTTAGTTTTAATTGTATATGTTAATATATCTATTTTTGATTACTTTTGATCGTAAGTTTCAATAGGAAAACACAACACGAACGAAGTTAGTGCCATTGTAGTCACTCCCTTTCTTTCGATTGATAGTGAGTTTGACAGTTGCCTGGTGTATTGTATTGATAACTCTGTGGCTTCTTCTTAGTCATTTAGGTTATGCTTGCTTCTAGGAAAGCGTCAGATTTTTCAAACAAAATTGAATTCTTATTAAATGCCACTAAACATATTTGTGTATGTAAGAGGAGTATATTTATTCATTTTACAAATATATTTTGAGTAAATTGTTCACTTCAATGCGCTTGTTTTTTTAGTCGCTGTTTAAACACTTTGAACGCTATTAATTTCTTATTGAAACATATTTTAATTTTTTTTGGAAGTTTATTCTTTGTAAGTTTATTGTCTGTACGTAATTTGTAATTATTTTCGGTCTTTGAACTTTCGAAGCAGAAGTTTGACGAGTACTTCAGATTTATGTAGTAATTCGTATATTACGTAAATAATTATATTTTGTTCGTGCGAGTGGGGGAAGTTTCCGGTGCATACAGTTCTCATGTATGTGTAATGATCCTTTTTTAATTTGGTACATTCTGTTAGATTCTAATCACTCTTGACGGTTAGCGCTTAACAATCCGACAAAGTCGTTGAAACTATGTTTCACTTTAATTATTCCACACTTACACGTCGTCGCAAAAGCTGTTCTCTTAAGTAAGCTACGACTGCTGCTTTAATGGATTCTCTTAAAATGTTGATGCATGTGTTTCATTTAGAACACCCGTTAGTTTTAACAGTGGAAATTAGCAGCCATTCCTATAACGCACGTCCGTCCCTTCGAAGGCATTGGTTAAGTTGTATTTCGTGCCGCTTATGCTTGGATATACACTACACATACATACACCTGCATACCCATACAAAATTTAGTTGTTACCTATTCCGGGAATATCTACCACAACCAGAGTTCAGACCCCTTTGAAGTTGGCATGGCAAAATTAGCAGGCGAAAACAAAAACCGTAGGATTGGGATCCGTCAAATGGGCATACACCATCTGGTGGCAAAATTTATAACTCGAATGAGGGAAAAATTTACATAGGAACTGTGCACGCAAATTGTAAAATTATTTATTAAAATAATAAAACACGTTAAAAAAGTAAAAATTTTTTTGATGATGGAGTCGACGAAGTTTTCTTCTAAAGTTAAATCAAATAAAAAGTTAATATGTTCAGTGAAAAGCTGCAATAGCACTTCAGA
>NW_020442430.1:366177-368097 GCF_000699045.2 Agrilus planipennis
ATCTTTTAGAAGTGAGTTAGTTTAATATGAAATATTATTCTGAAAATTCATTTCTGAATTTTTTACCCACTACACGCTACCTCAAATTAATGAGGGAAAAATTGTTGCTGTTGTCACACCCCCGCCGGGAATCGAACCCGGGACCTTTGGCTTTACGCACCAATGTTCTGACCACTAAACTACGAGAGGTGACAACAACAACCACGACCAACCGACCTACAAGGTTAACGATCCGTCGAACTAATGTAACTATATACTGAATATACTATGATTAAACATACATATAATTTAGATATCTTTTAGAAGTGAGTTAGTTTAATATGAAATATTATTCTGAAAATTCATTTCTGAATTTTTTACCCACTACACGCTACCTCAAATTAATGAGGGAAAAATTGTTGCTGTTGTCACACCCCCGCCGGGAATCGAACCCGGGACCTTTGACTTTACGCACCAATGTTCTGAGAGTGTCGTTATTAGCGGGAGTTTGTACTGTACAAATTTACAAGACAGCAAAATTTTTGGAAAAATTAACTTTGCAGCCCATATGGTAATAGCAATAATAAAGTTCTACTGTATCTTCAATTAAAATAATATAGAAAATATTGTTGTTTAGATTTTATTTGATCCTTTTTTCTAAATAAAATCGTTATAACATATCATAAGTAGATTGCCACTTGTAATGTCGACAAGAGCAAACTTCTAATAAAACTTTTGTAGGGTTTTGTAGTGTATACATATATTAATCACAAAACTACATGACTATTCAGTAAAAAAAAGCACAAAACAATCAACCTATAATAATGTAATAGAAAACAATATTGAAAAGGGCAGTTGTTTCGATAGAAAGGTCTGAGAAAGTACTTTGGAGTCTAGTCTAGAAAATAATCCGTTGAACTCTTGAGATTTTCCACATAAATATTAGAGGCAACATTGAAAAACATCGCCGCTTAGTGGATTAAGTTGTACGTGTAGTGATATCTTCAAAAAAGTATACTAAAACGTATGAATTGTTAAATGATATTTGGAATATTTTATGTAAATTTAATTTTCGGTTGAAGGAGTAATTAACAAATCATAAAGAAATGTAATGGACAAAATGCAATGTATCTATAAGTAATATATAATTAAGTAACTGCGAAAAATTTTCATCGAACGTATTAATATATACGGGTGCGAAACATGGACAGTGGGCGCAACGGTAATGAAAACGTTAGAAGCGTTCCAAATGTGGTGTTACCGGCGAATGATGAGAATACCGTGGATAGAGAAGGTTAGAAGTGAAGAAGTATTAGGAAAAACAAGAGACTCTATGGAAGTCAATAAAAATAGACGAGATAGGCTAGTAGGACACCTTCTCACGCATGACGGTCTAGTCAGAGACATATTAGATGCAGAAACAAGAGTTAAGAGGAGTAGAGATAGACCTAAATTAGATTACTGTCCTCAAATAGTCAAGGATGTGGGATATTCTAATGCGAAGATTAGCTCAGGATAGGAAAGAGTAGAGGTACGTGTCCAACTAGTCTTAGGACTGACGGCCTTATGAGATTAACCACTGTTAAAGTGTTTCATGTACCTTTTTTGTTCAGCATATTCAATATAGATTCCAGATTTGATTTTTACCATCGTTAGAGAATATATTTTGTTTATCATTGTATGATTAGTTGTATTTCTTCACTGCAAAGACCTGCTGATAACGTTGATTTTTTTTTTAATATTTCGGCCAAATAAACCAATTTAATTATCCATTTCTCGTTATACAATAGTTCAACATAACTAACGTACGTAAAAATTACTTTTCCAACTTTTCCTGTTGAAAGCCATTTCACTTCCTTGTGTAGGAGTGATTAATGCTGACTTCCCTGTCTTCACGTTTTTTTTCTTGATTGCAATATATATATATATACATATATTTAT
>NW_020442430.1:369187-386570 GCF_000699045.2 Agrilus planipennis
GCAGAAAAACGCAGAGATATATTTGGAAGGTAAAAGTTTGTATGTACCTGCCAAAATACATCTTCGTTTATAATTTAAATGGGAGTGTTAAACAATAAAAATTCTCTTGAAATAAATTAAGAGCATCAGCAAAATGACGTGAATTATTGTAAAAAATAACAACTAAGTCTGACCAATTACTGTGTCTCATATTTTACAAGATAATTTCAAGTTTATGTAAAAGTCTGAAAAGAGTGTATATCCGTCAACTGATCTGAGTCAGACTGCTTCACGTGATCAGACCGGTTAATACTAATACACATACGATAATGATAATAAACAAACAAACAAAATGACTGAGGAAACAGGAATGAACTAATGAACAATTGTATCCAATTTATTATATATTTATCATCCCTATCTTAAAATGAACCGTTAGGGTTAGGCCTTTCATTATTGGTTCAGTTATGAAAAATAAGCTATTGTCACGGTTAAAAACAGAACGGTTCCTTTTTGTAGAATTTTGTATAGTTAGGAATGAAACACTGTACCTCGCGGAACCCCCGCGACCATTCCACGGAACACCATTTGGGAGCCGCTTATCTAGATTACTATAAATTTAACTTGTCCTACTTTTAAAAGAGAATAAAAATAGATACCAATGCCTAGATTGTCGAATTTTGATGAAACAACTACTAATTATTGTTAAGGGTAGACGATGTAAAATGACAATCTTCCGAAATTCGTTACAAAGCTAAATAATGGTCTCGAGACGACGTTCTTTAACTTTGTTTTCTTCTACAACGGTGTCACCTTTTCTCACAAAGTAGTTGTGACTGTCGTCCCGCGGTTGCCAATGCCATCATCAGTCCCTCTCTCTCTCTCAAAAAGGCTGCCTCACCCTTCAGATTACGACTAAAAGAGGCTACTTGACTACCCTTAATAAATTAAAACTTGAATTTTCTGTCGAATGAGAGACCCGTCATTGTCGGCTTTGCTGGTACTGCAGCTCCTTTATAATTATTAAGACAATTACTTCAAAGAATGCAATTCTACTGTCGTGTCGCGCGGTTGGATCGAAATAAGTGCCATCGATTAGTTACGCGAAAGTTTAGATAGGTGCCATTAAGCGACCGCGAAATTAAATCCGTAAACGGAACAAAAGCCAATGAGGTTAATCATAATAAGAAAACTAATAATCGTGCGATAAAATTCTTTAATGGCAAAGGGCGCTCCGCCGTCCATTCATCCTCAGAATCAGATTTATTGCCTGGTATTCTCATTTAGCTGCTTTTGGGCTCTTGCACCAAATGGTATTAAACGAATCCTTTGTCTGTCACCCTGTATGACACAGATAATTGTGACATTTTTTAAAGAGAGGTTTGTGGTTTCGTCGTTGCTGTAACGTCTTCTTCAACATATATACATTAGAATCCGCTTATAATGACATCGAAGGGAAATGACAAACACGT
Organism: Agrilus planipennis; assembly: GCF_000699045.2. Classification (NCBI taxonomy): domain Eukaryota; kingdom Metazoa; phylum Arthropoda; class Insecta; order Coleoptera; family Buprestidae; genus Agrilus; species Agrilus planipennis. The sequence continues at coordinate 370,639 of NW_020442430.1, forward strand.
CATACTAAGCGGGCGTCATACAAAGCAAAATAAACAACTTGGTTTGTTATTTAGTTTAATAGAAAAAAAACTACAAATTGTATATATTTATTAACAAAAAAGAAATTGTAATGTCAATATACATAAGAAGGGTTAAAATATGAGCGAAAATGTTATTATTAATCATTTGGGTTACTGTAGCCGGACATGATTTCTTGAGAATCAATCATAATAAACGATATGTTATTTTAAACGGAGTCATTATATCCAAACCTTTCTATAGTTAATTTAATATGATTACCAAACTTAACGCAATTGCAGTGTTCTTCATATTAAGCGGTTGGTCAATAAAGGCGGAGTCCTAATAAACGAAGTCCACTATATTTATATATATTTTGTTGTTCCCTTTATATACATATTATTTTACATTTATAGTGAACTCTTTAATTCGAATTTGTATCGATATTCATGGAAACAATGACTCAAGTTTTTATGTTTATTATGGTTAACAACAACAATGTTAAATTGCTATCTGCCGTTTCTGACTTCAGCTATATGTATCATATCTTCTAATTGTTATTGTTTAGGTGTCGAGTCATGTCTGACGGTAAAGCAAAAATTTTCCTTAACTCTATTCTTTTTTAATTCGAATAGAATTGAATATATATCTAAAAAATTCGAGTTAAAAAAGTTTGACAGTATTTTAAAGTTAAGCATTGTCACATTTCAATGCAGGAAAATTTTTTTATTTCCGAAATTTCTAAAACTTCCCAAAGTATCATTCTGTAAATATTAAAAAAAAAATTAAGTGCCTACAGGAATTTGAAAAGATATATTAGTAGTGACACCCATTTTAAATATTTACATATGGGGATAGTAAACGACAATTATTAACGTTGTTCATAATTCTATTATGAACCCTTTAAAAATTATCTCGAAATCGAGTGAGGGACAAATTCTTTTTTGTGTGAAAATGCGCAACAACTGACTTCTCAAAAGGCATTCACAAGTCTTTCGAGTGAATGCAGCTTTCAAAGGGTGAGTTCTTTTGGATTGAAAGCAGGGCAAAAGAAACCCATTATTCACAATGAACGAATACATACAACAGTAATATGCATCCGCTATATCACTATATTTTTATCAAAATATTTTTGTTTTCTATTTCTATTTCGTCCGTTCGGTTTTAAAATATCGTCGCAGAAAAACGCAGAGATATATTTGGAAGGTAAAAGTTTGTATGTACCTGCCAAAATACATCTTCGTTTATAATTTAAATGGGAGTGTTAAACAATAAAAATTCTCTTGAAATAAATTAAGAGCATCAGCAAAATGACGTGAATTATTGTAAAAAATAACAACTAAGTCTGACCAATTACTGTGTCTCATATTTTACAAGATAATTTCAAGTTTATGTAAAAGTCTGAAAAGAGAGTCTATCCGTCAACTGATCTCACAGTAAAAGTACAAGTTTTGATGGTTGAAATTATTAGCACATTATAAAGTAACATATCCTTATAATACTCAAGACTTTAGATTTACAGAAACTATTCCTAAACTTTTAAAGCTACCGAACAGTTGACAAATCCGTTTCAGTTTATGGAATACAGTATAAATCGTAAATTAATGAAATTACACCCCGCAGCACCCGAATTATCGACTACAGTAATAGGTTATTTTCATTATATATATTAAACTCGGCTATAACGAATTTTGGTACATCGGCATTGTATGCACTAAGGAAGATTGTGGGATTCCTCGTCTTTTTTACAGCTTTTTAGGTAAACGAATTTAAGTTTTTATTATTTTAATTACAAACGTTTTTGGGGGGAACTCTGTTTATAAATTTGTGATCGAATTGATCTTTCTAATCTTGTTGGGGTTCGTTATAACCCCAGCCGACTGAGTTTATACGATAAAAAAGTAATACTTAATAAATTAGTTGAAAAACTAAACCCTGATATTATCTTTGTATAGAATTGTAATTGATATGACAGCTACTAAGTTTTATCATTAATTTAATTTTCTTTTTCAGGTAAGTTCCATTTGTTGCATGTCACCTTCTAAAGTAGTAAGTACTTGCTTCATATACACTAATGGCAAAAGATATTCTATTGTAAGCGGCATCATCTTTTGAAAAAATGCTACACGATATAGGAAAACTCGTGCAAGAACTTTGAGTCATCTTTTCGTATAAATAATAAAGTAATATAAGTCCAATAAATGCAATTTCAGCGTGGAAATTGTCACCCGAGCTAAAACCGGGAGTGAAAACTACGCTTTCTTCCGTGGGTAGGAATGTTGCGCATTCATCCCTGAAAAATACCTTAATTTCGATAGGGGTATGATAAAAACTGTCCCGCACTTTCACCTGGTGTGACATGAATAGGAAAAATGCCGACAAGGAAATGTGTAATTACAATATTCGGTGGAAGTTTTGCCTTGTATATCATTGGGTGCGTTTGTATCACTTTGCTCATTCTTCTGAACAACAAACGTTATCTATTTCAAGGGTCATTGGTTCTATTTTCGATGATTTGTGTCGGTGTTCCGGTCATTCTTTCGGCATTTAGCGACTCAATTCGATAGAGTTGTTTGTTCGCTTCTCTCTCTTTCTACTCACCTTTCTGTATGGCTGTCCCTATACCTACCTCGCTTTCACCCATTGTAAGCCAAAGATAAATAAAAACGAAAGGTTGGCATATTCAAACGGCTAGTTATCATGGGAAAATCAATTTGTTAAATTGCCTTTTAATGGTCGCCGGCTTTATCAGTAATTAAAGGCCGTTGCCCTCGCAACCCCATATGTGCATACTTGTGTCCACGTGTATTCGTATTATGAATAGCAGGGCTTTTGTGTGTGCGACCATCCCCAGACCATTAATCAACGTGTAGTTTGGCTAGGCATTGCCGGCCGTCGATTTGTGTTAAAACTAAAGGAAGTTTGGCTTTGCTTTGTGTCCTAGATTACTATCTTTGTTGAAACAAACACATAAAAGAATAAAAGTTTAAAACTTTCAATTATAATAATTTTTTGGGATTGATAAATCATAAATGATAAATTACAAAATTTGTAACAGTTCACATTACTGGAAAAGTTGAAAATGTTTAGGAATTCGAAACATTCTGGAGAAGTCAGGGAATTTTACAAATTGATTTTTATAATTTTGTTTATTTAGGGATCTAAAATTAATCAATCAATTTTTCACTTAAAACTGAAATTGTCCGGTGTTTACAACAACTTATCAGTCGTCAATCATTTCGTGCAGATGCTTCCAGTGTTTATTTAAAATAATGTTTCAAAATCTATTAAGCGGTTTTCCACAATTCAATTTGCAATTAAAAAAATTTCGAAAGTGAATTTTTATGCCAATGCCACAGATTTGATATGACATCAATCCTGATGCTTTGTGATCCAAATTACAATTGGTAACCAAAAAAATTTTCAATTTTTAAGCTTTTTAAATTTGATGGACAAGTAAACAGATTCAAATTTGGTGGATTTTTATTAAAGTTAAATGCTATTTTGTGGCTAAGGCATTTTTTTCGAAAAAAAAATGAAAAGGCATTTAGAAAACTGAATTTCACCCTCTTCCGACTGCACTAGTATTACAATTATTAAAATTGCACGAGTATTTACGTGTATGGAACGTGTTTCATTAACCGGTAAAAATATCGTAATATTCAACTCTCATTAATAAGCTATGCCCAGAAGGCAGTGATGACGTGCTTGTGCCTTTTGTTGGGAACTTTGTTCACCAAAGTTTGCTAGAAGTGTAGGATAACAAAGCAGTAGGCTTGCATTTAACCACCGCACCAGCGGATGAATAACTTTGCAAAAGGACGCGTGCAAAGGAGAAGGAAGGGGAAACGGCAAAGGACAAAAAGAAACAGACGACTGACTGCTTGCCGTCAAGTGTAACTTAACGTTGTAATTATAGTCATTTATGTACGTTACGAGTTCTGTATAGACAAGATCAAAGGTGTTTTCTTACAACTATTGTTTGAGACCTCAAACTTTCGCAGTTTGGTTGTTTTTCTTCAGTAGAAAATTAAAATTTACATTGAGATTTGGGCTTCAAAATTAAAAATTAAATAAAACTTGTATGATATTGATATTTAAATAAAATTAAAACTAAAATACTGGCATGCAAGGGAAGCAGAGGTAGTGAAAGAGCGAATATAAAGATAGGATACGAAAAATTAGAAGAAGTGGCTGATTTTAGATATCTAGGAAGTCAGATAAGTCAGGACGGAAGGAGTAGTAGGAATATAAAGCAGAGGATAGCGCAGGGTCGAGTCGCCGGTTAATTTAGAAATTCGAAAAAGGTTGTTAAAGGTGTATGTTTGGAGCGCGGCGTTGTACGGGTGCAAAACATGGGCAGTGGGCGCGGCGGAAAAGAAAAGGTTAGAAGCGTTCGAAATGTGGTGTTATAGGCGAATGGTAAGGATAACGCGGGTAGAAAAGGTTAGAAATGAAGAGGTATTAGAAAGAATAGGAGAACAGAGGACTCTATGGAAGTCAATAAAAAATAGGCGAGATGCGTTGGTAGGACACCTTCTCAGGCATGAAGGTCTAGTCAGAGACATATCAGAGGCAGAAAAAGGTGTTAAGAGGGGTAGAGGTAGACCTAGGTTAGATTACTGTTCGGCAATAGTTAAAGATGTGGGTTGTTCTAGTTTTAGGGAAGTGTGAAGTTTAGCTCAGGATAGGAAAGAGTGGAGGTACGTGTCCAACCAGTCTTAGGACTGACGACCTTATGATGATGATGATTGATATTTCAAATAAAGCCGGTTTAGTTTCTGGGTGCTATTCCTTTGCATAGCTACAACGCTGCAAATGTTTCGCTATTCCCAGTAGATGGCATCTTCAATGTGTTCCGTATCATGATCAGTGGTTGAATTATTCATCTCATAATTTACAACTATTACAATGGATGATGAGCGTTAATGCTTCCAGGCAAAAACCGCCAAGTCATAATGTAAGGACTGCATGTATAATGTTTAGTTGCTTCCTCTTGTTTTCTTTTAAATATAGTTTTTGTTTTAGGGGAATAGCTAATATTCTAATAATTTAATTTTACAAGGAGTAGTTATGAATTTTTGTTGTTTTTGTTATCTTCAACACGCACACAATTACCAGACAAAATCAAAATCTACATATTAATGCGTAAACGTCCAGGACGAGCTCTTTTCCTTAATTAAATTCGTTTCTTCTTCAGTTTCCTCGTAGTCTTGTTTCCTTTAAAACTTTCCAATTAACTTCGCAATTCTCAGTTATTGTATTGTATGACCAACGCAAACCTAATTAAGTTATTCTGCTTTTGTGTACGGAACTGTTCAGGCTTCGCTTATTCTCTCCTGCTTTGGATACGCCATTTGATTTTCTTATTTTTCAAGAAACAACACGCCTCATGTACATACAAATTCCACATAATATATACCTGCAGAATGTTTAATTTAATTTCGAGATATCTTCATAAATATGCGTGTGTGTTGTTTATAAACTTGCTAGGTTTTACCCCGTGGTTTTGCTCGCATTGATATCTTAAATACGTGTCAAAAATCTTCTACAACCACATAAAACTATTTTTTCTGGTTTTTCTGTAGCGATGTGACCTTCAGTTTGACCGGCGCAAAGTAGAAAAGAACAGCACTAGGCCAGAAAAGGAGAGAGACAACTCTCGGTCAAACTCTTAACCGGTGAGGAGCGTATAATCCGTACAGTACTGCACGGAAAAATTGACCATTTTATCCACTACAATTGCATTGCTCAAATGTGCTGTTATTGGTACCATTTACTACTGAAAATATCAACGAGATGTTTATTTATATTTGAAGACATATTAAAGGGTTTAACGCTTGTTTTCGACTAGCACTACTATTTATGATTGAACAAAACTTTTGGCAGGTACTGTATGAAAAAGTATGTTTAATGAACAAGAGTCGAGAGTATAATGAGCGTTTTTCTCCCTACCTACGATTTTGCCAGCGCGCATTTAAGACATTGGATGGGGCACATCGCTAGAGAAAGTAAATGAAGTATACTGTATGCCCGTTTTTGTACCCTGATTGATAATGTGTGTACAAAATTTCATGATAGGTTTAACCCGAGGTTTCGCTCTCGTTGATATCCTAAATATGTGTCAAAGATCATTGACGACCACATAAAACTACTTTTCCTACCCCTCGGGAAGAGTGTTTTTTTCTGTATAAAAAAATGCTCTGTGCCATTTTCTGTTCCCCTGGTAATATGTGTACGAAATTTCATGATGATCGCTTGAGTACTTAAGACGTAAAATGGTAGCAAACAAACAAACAAACTCACGTTACCTGTCTAAAGTTGGCATGACCGTATTGGCCTAGACTAAAAATAAACATTGTATAATTTGCCGTAAATTATCCATGAAAAGATAAAATTTGCGACGAACCCGGATCAAAAGATTTCATAGGTTCCGCTATAATCATCTACTTAGGCTTAAATTTTACCGTTAATTATACGCGGATAGTTTATTTCTGTGATTCTTTTTATTTTAGTTTCGCTAACTTGATCAGAAGCTAACATGACCATAGAAGTATCTCGCAATAGAAGGCAGGTACAGGTCTTAAAATTTGCTGTAACAGCAACCGCAATATTGTAATAATTTCTTTAGAAAACAGTTAAATTGGGACATGCTATTTTAATGACGAAGTTCGACGACGGAACGCGATCGCGAAGTTTCAGCGTATTTAAAACTGTATTTTCAAAAGCGGCTGTTTTTGAGTGTGCGTCCAGCTTAAACGCACATGTAGTCCGTTGGAATCAAATAATTTCGTTTTAGCGAAACTGTCATTTTTCGTCAGTTCTTGTCTGTAATTTGTAAGGTGTGCGTTAAAGTAGGCTAAAAAATTCACGGAAGTCAATCAGCAAAAGGTTTTGTATTTACCTGATTGTTCTACAGATAATGTATTGAGAAAATTAGAATAATACAGAAATTTAAGTTAAAGAATTTGTAATAAATGTAAAACGATAAAATTGTAACGCTTAAAAGTTATGTAAGTACGTGTTCATAAATATAGTGTCTGTTTTAAGCATCTCAATTTAATATTCAACAGCTCTCACATTTGCTGGCATGAGAAACAACTTCATTGATAACCAACGAATCCGTTTGATGAATATGAATAAGTCTGTATTGGTGGATTGATATAATAGGCGCAAAACACAACATATAAACAATTTAATTCATACGTATATACGTACGTATAAGTTTCCGTTTCCTCTGTCGCACGAAGGATACGTAAAAACATTCCAGCAATTTTTGGAAATGAAAAGTGTGCTCAAATATCTAGCTTTAATTTTAATTTCAATTTTTCAAAATACTTCTCAAATGATTTCGTCGGTTTAGGATAATTTGATTTGCAAGAAAGGCTACTTTCTCCCGATTGATGAATGCCTAACATAGGAATATTGAATTGAAGTGCACATTTTATAAAAGTTAGTAGAATTTGCAAATACATTTACGTTGTTTAGCTCAACACAAAAGTGAGTTTTAGTCCGAAAAAGAAAACACCATCGTAGAATTATCGATTGCAGGCCTGTTCTATAAAGAAAGGGGAGAGTCTAGTTTCCCCGTGCTGTGTGTGATTAATTATTGCTTGTTATGTACGTAAATATTCGCAAGTCATGTATTTTAATGTGAAAGTTACCATTCCAGGGAGAGAGAATTTCGGATAAAGGATTTTGTGTTTCGCTTCCAGTCGCAGCCATCGAAACAACGAGGAAAAGATTTGTCGTTGGAAAGAACAACATTTTCTCGAGGGCTATGATCGACTATTAGTGTCGCTTTTATTAGTTTTGTTATTACGCTTAATATTACTTATTTAAAATTGCTTTTTTTAAGTATCGAAATGAGTAGAATTGCGATTTTTTTCATTATCTTAGTCACACATTGTTACTTCTATTAACTGCAATGATTTATCTAATCTTGCGCGGTGGAATTTCAGCTAAAAAAATGTTCTGCTGATAAATGCTATCGTTACGAATTAACTTTTATGGGCTTAAGGTCCTTAAGGACTTGTTGAACCAAATCCACGGCGTAGCTAACCCGACGCGTAACCAAATGGAACAAAAAGTCGTAAGGTGGTCAATATTCTATTGAAACTGCGAGATGCGGATCGCGATTTTCACTCTCTGTAGTCTTACCAGTACGTCGGAGACTGTTCCGACAAAACGCATATCGACTCCACCTGCTGCCTTCAGACAGCGTTTTATGTGAAATGTGAGTAGTCTTATTAAAGACAGTACAACTGTAGGGATAGATATACAGGGACAAAAGATTAAAATGCTTAGATTTTGAGATAATATAGCACTATTCGCATCTAGCGAGGAGGAGTTAGAGATAGCTTTAAATAAAATGGAAGCGGTATTGACAAAACAGTATTGTATGAAAATAAATAAAAGTAAAACAAACATATTGGTATGCAGGGGAAGAAAAAATAGGGAAAGAGCGAACATGTTTGAAGCGCGGCGCTGTACGGTACAGAGCTATGGAAGTCAATAAAAAATAAGCGAGATAGGTTGGTAGGAAACCTTCTCAAATATGAAGGTCTAATCAGAGACGTATTAGAAGCAGAAACGGGACTTAAGTGGGCTAGAAGTAGACCTAGATTAGATTACGGTTCGTAACCGAATTGAGAATGTAGGTTGTTCTAGTTTTAGGGAAATGCAAAGTTTAGCTGAGGATAGGAAAGAGTGGAGGTGCGTGTCCGACCAGTCATAGGACTGACGACCGTATGATGATAATGATAAAAGTTCTTTCTTTCCCTACTTCTTCTTCCCTTGCATACCAATATTTTTGTTTTACTTTTATTTATTTTCATACAGTACTATTTTGTATAATATAATACCGCTTCCATTTTATTTAAAACTATCTAACTCCTCCTTGCTAGATGCTAATACTGCTATATCGTCCGCAAATCTAAACATACTAATCTTTTGCACCTGTATATCTATCCCTACAGTTGTACTGTCTGATATTGATCGCCTCTTCAATATGAAACGAAATGGTATTATTTATTATTTTTCTACAGCAAAAAAGAACCTTTTGTGTAGCAGATCAAACATTTACAACAAATAAATATATAATGAACTTTAATAAATTCCCGTATCTAGAAAAAAAAAATTATAAATCCATAATATCTTGCGTTTAGGATCTCTTAAATAATGCAACTTTTTAGTTACTTAAGTAGTGTCTTGCTTGCGATGCCAGCTTAGTACAGTTATTCATGTGTCGGTTTTCGTGTATTTTGTTACTTCTTCTAATTGGGTTCATGTTCTCATACATCAGAAAGAAGAAACAGGATATTTCGCGTAATTTTTCCTTGCAATAAGTATTAATTTACAAGCCAAGTCGGTTAGTAGTAATTTGAGATCGTGCCACCTGAAGGTTCAGACAATTGGATATGACAAAATATGAACGCCCAACACGAAATTAAGCGGAAACTCAAGTAAATACAAGAGGGGTATAATTTAATTCTATTTTGTTTACGTTGTTTTTGAAACCGGAAGTTATCCAAAATTATAATTTGTACCTTCTCCAATTCCCTGTACATTGAAATTACGATCAATTTTGTCTTTAATTGGCGGTTGTCTGATAGAATTAAAAATGCGGGTTTCCAAAGTCGTATTTCTTTATCGATGTAACGTAACGTTTCAAATCCAATTTTTTTTTTAATAACAATTAACTTGAATAGTTTACTATTGACTATTGATAATANTAATATTTCATATTAAACTAACTCACTTCTAAAAAGTTGCCAAAAATTGTATGTAAGTTTAAACGAAGTTATATTTTACACGGCATCGGCGACCGGTGGGGTATTTAAGTTTTGATCCGCTAGCAATAGGTACCGTATTGTCCTATCATCCGATCTAGATGGAGTTTCATTATATATTTAATTGTAAGAGTTCGTAAGCTTTGAAGAATGAAATACGAAATGGAAATGGTATTTTATGTACAAGTAAAAATTGATAAAAAAACACTAATAGGAAAATTATGAATTCCTCCTCTGATAGTAATAGAAGTACTTTAAACGTAATTTACAGTACTGAGAACGCATGAAGCAAACATTTTTAATAACATTAGGATCCATGAAAATATGTTTTATTTGTGTGTGAATTCATCACTTACACTGTCTGATTGTACTAGTGAACTGATTTTATTGAAGGTTTCTTCATACTTTATGGAGTACGAGAAAAAAGAATTCATCCTTAAAACGGTAATGTGTAGTTAAAAAATAAAAAAATGTGTAACAAATTTGCATAAAATTCTTGTTTGAAGAATCAACATTCTTCATGCGAAAATATGTAACATATGTAGATCTAAAGAGCTTTAGTAAACTATTACGGGACAGTTCAGGTTCCGTTCCTACCATTTATCATTAAAGATACAAGCTTTTGTCCTTATGAAGAGCGGTCCACAAACTAAACGGGCTTCTGCATACAGTATAAAAAAAGGATACGACTATTTAACTACACTAGTTTGTGTAACCTACTTGTTTTTGTTTAGTTGTTTTGGTGGTGTAGAGGTACCTGTTGTCATCATGAAGGCGTTAGTTAGATTTCTTACTCCAGGCAATATGGGCGGGTAAGTGGGAAAAATTATTCGGATTAAATTTTTCGGAAGATTCTCCTGAATACAACGATATACATTGGTTGCCTGCCGGGGAAAAAGCTATTTTTTTTTTGGCATTTGTTTAAACAATAATAAAAAAAATTAAACGATATCTGACCGGCCGGCAACTTATATCGTTATATTCAGAAGAATTTTCCGAACAAAACTGCCCAAAAAGTTTTAATTCGAATAATTTTTCCTACTCACCTGGCCCTATTGACTGGATCTCGATGATCGCATCAACTCACGCCCGTCACTGTCGCGTCGTTCGCTCACGATAAGTTCGTCGCGTAGCGTAGGCCCGCAAAAGCTGTTGCCCACACGTGTTCGTAAGTCAGCGGCAGGTATTTACGAGCGAAAATTAACACTTGGCACTTATTGAGTGAAAAGTCAATTTGCAATTTCTCCTGACCGTAATTTCGATCGTGTTCTCTTATTATTACACCTTAAAGAGTTGTCTAGTGCAGCCTGTGATACGGTCACGGCCAGGATACCGTGCGACCGTTGCATTTTTAGAGCAGTTGAGATAAAATCATGTCGGCGTTGACCGCGATCGTAACATAATTCCTTCACTTTCTCACCACCCACAGTAAGCACGTTTTCAGCTGGTTCGGTTGGACCAATGGATCGCAACGAGATTAGAAACGATTTATATTTTTAAATACGGCTGCACTGCATATTTTTATAGTTAGATAAATATAGAACACTTATAGGCACGGGCAGCTAGTTTATATCGTGTTTCCCCGAAAATATGAAATACCCTGTAAAGAAATACTCGCCCCTAACCTAAGCAGGTTTCCTCCCCTTTGGATGGAAAACAGTAATAGGGAGATGAGACAATTTTAAATTTTGAATAAAAGCATTACATTTAAGGCAGTCAAAAAGATCAGTCAACATAAACGTTTATCATCGAATCTCACTAAGAATGAACAAAAACAAAAAATTATTTGATCTGCGTAAATATAAACGTAATCATTAATATTAATTTTAATTATTAATTAGTTTTAGTGAAGTTCTTTTATTAATAAGCATTAAAATATAGTTGGAGTTTTATTTTAGACAAAAAAGTGGCACAGCAGTGCAAACATGTAATAAACGTAAGTAGTAGAGGAAATAAAGTCCAAAAATAGGTCAACCTTCTAATTTTTGTGCACTAAGTCAGTTTGAAATGCTGTTTTCTGTATTCGACTCGTGAGATCGGCTACAAACTAAAACAAAAAATAACTGTTTTACAAAATATTTTCTGAACACCCCGAGTAACTAATTTCAATTGATTTTTAACGAACTTAAAACATAACTCTTGGAGACGAGTGTATGCCGGTTACTCTGGGCCAAAGGTACCACGGAGGCCGTCGCTGTCCGTATATTCGTGTTCAGCGACCGTCAAAACATTCGAATAACAACATTGGATTTATATATATCATTATTGGCCGAGTTTTTTTTTTTATAACAACTTTGCAATCCACTTATAAGACAATTTAACAAAATGTAGAGAAACTGCGAAAACAATTAAACAACTACATCGATGAAAAATGTAAACGGTGACGGTTGTGGAACGGCCAATAAAGTGAATATCAACAGCTTACTACTACGCTACTGTACATAATAATCTTTAGACGCCCATTGCGATAGCAATTAATTAAATAACTACTTTGTTCATCGCTGATAGAATGCAGTACTATTTAAAGTATTAACAACACAAATACAAAAGAAATACTCGTACAACACGCATACTGCAGCTTATTGAATGCGGCGTTGCAGTGTCGTATTTCTTTGCGTGATCCTACTAGGGCTGGATTGGCCCTTGATTATACTTTCAAATACGTTTTTCTCGGATACTGTGGACTTTCGGAACGGTCATATTACATTAAATTTTGCTGTAATTGTTTCTATTTACTTGATAGGGTTTTTCATCTTATAATTTTTATAAGAATAGGATATCAATTTCTACAATTATTTAGTTTTTTTTTACAAAAGCGTAACTTCCCAGAAAAAGTTTTTATTGGTTTATTAACAATTTTTACCGCTTCGGATACTTTCGATTTATTTTATTCACATCTCAAATAAGTTTGTTAAATTTTCTTAAATAACATTTAGAGATCAGAGTTATCGATATTAAAATACATTTTAAGATATAAACCGTGTAGCGACTGTACTCGCAATCCATCGTAAGTATTCGAATATCGATAATATTTTTATCCTGTATTCGTAAACGGGTTTTTATTTATTATGTATATAAACTTAATAAATTAAGTAAAGAAGAGGTACTTTTTCAAGGATTTTTATAAATTCAGTAGGCACCTACACGGAAATTTATTTTTTAATATCAATATCGAATTTTAATATCATCACGAATTTTTAACTTACAATTAGTGGGTGGGACTCCTATTAACTTTGTAGGGCAAAATTAGTCGAAAATGTATAAAATCGGATAATTAGCCGCTAACCCTGGAAACATGAAAACCAGTTTGCAAGCTTCGTATGTGCCCGGTTCTAGTTGTCCTAACCGATTTTACAATTTTTGTATGTTTACCTCATTTGATGTTAGGATGCAAACTGTTTTTCGGGTTTCCCGGGTCGCCACTAATTTTTGGCTTTCACGGTTAATTTTAGGCTAATTATCGCCTTCTAATTTTGCTGTTCTAACTTAATAACAATAGTTCAAGCTAAGTATATTTGCAATAGTATGAGACATAATAGCCAGCGAACCGTTGCGAGAATCGAAAACGTCAAGGGCCCATTTGACATGAAAGGAATGTTGAATATGTAAAATAAATGCTAATTAAGTCGGATTCATTCAAATAAAATCATCGTTTTAGAGAAGTGTACTACAAACTTTTAGTATGTTTGCTTACCGAAAGTGCTCAATGTTGATATTATTACTATTTAGTTTAAAAGTCCTTGTTTGATTCATTTCCTACTTTTTTACGAAATATGTAAATATATGAAGGGTTAGAAATTTAAATGTCCTGCATTAGAAAAAGAATGTACAAGCTTTTATGATTTCTGACTTTCTATTAGATAATTTTCATAAACAAGATAGGTACTTCATTATAAAAATCTTAAAACTAAAAACATGTATATTTAATATGTTATTAGGTGTAGTATAATTGTTAAATTATTTTCGTGTAACAAAAGTTTGTTCAAGTTTTAATGATTTTATTTTAGAAGAATGAGTTTTTATGTTATGATATATTGATAAATTTCTAGAAGGTACGTACATACTTTTGTTGATTGTACAGTATATTGTACCATTATTTCCTTGGCTTTTAATTTATTTGTAACCGAGAAAGGGTAACCCAACAAGAGAAAAATGAGAAATGCATTCAGCTGAGCTTTTATAAAAATGAGAGCCACGTTGTAGGTAGTAATCGATGCACGGCCAACTTCCTATACATATATCGTCAAAAAGAGAACAACCGAAAAGTGGTTTTAACTAATTGGTTTATTTTTTAAGAGTAATGTTGTGATAAATGTTATGATCTCTTTAATTAATATTGTGTTACAGCTAGAGATGGGCCGGGTACTCGGTTTGGTTTAGACATGAACCGAAAGTGATTTTGTCGGATACCGGATACCTGGCATTAGCTATGTCGGGTACCGGAAAAACCACTTTGGTTAATGGTTTATATGTTCATTTTGACGAGCTTTTCATTAAATACTTACTAATGTTCCAAACCATATCAAGTCCTGTTCAAAAAGTTGTTTAAAGACTAAACCAATGAAATTTTAATTCGTGGTTGGTGGATTTCCAACGAGAGGGTTGAGTTGAAACCATTGAAACGAGTCAATAATGTTTATAAACACTAAAAGTTTATAAGATGACAAAATTATACTTAGAAGTTAACAGAAATTGTAATAGTTTAGCCAGAATGCGACGAAATATATTGAGCTTCACGGATAATGTACGGGAAATTACCCATTATTTACTTTTATTTTTTTATATTTTATTTCCCAAAAGCAAACATGAAAGACTAACGATAAGTGTATAGCACTAATTTTATTACCCTCAAAACAAATACAAACACCTGCTGTTACTGTTGAAAAACATTTTAACTCTCTTCGTTTTCTAAAACATACCTAACTATTGAAACAACTTATTTGTTTGTTTATTATTCGTATAATAATATGTAATAACTACGAAATCAGTTAGTCACAGGTAATTCGGAATGCGATAATGAGATGCTTTTTCTTGCACGTAATATGATAACTTTATAAGTACACTTAAATATGTATAGCGTGTAACAAACACACTGCACCCGTTAGTTGTCCTCTTGGGGAAGAAAGTATTTTTAATCGCTTGAATCACCATATGTTGCCGGCTTGAGTATTTCTATATTATTAATAATTACTCGTAACTTGAGTTTGCATTAAAAACACCTTTGATTTCTAGTTCTACCTCACTTCATACACATGCTTATGTGCACGCCAGTGTAAATATTGTGAAACTCATTTTAGTCGTATCAGTGCTTGAAGTTTCCATGAATAAACGTCTACTGAGATTTTCGAGAAAATGTCGAGTGTTTTTCGATAATACTTGCTAGTTGGCGTCGCCGTTTAGACGTTATCAGTTTATGGGTAAATTTCCTTCATTTAATTATGAAAGTATCTACTAAATTATCACTTTATTTCATAGAACACCAGGTGTTATCAGGCAATTGTCTGCCCCCATAAATATTAGTGTTTTATGATAATACAGAAATATTAATATTTATGTATAGGTATACATGGATTTTCCGATCATATTTTCTTTTTAATACTGACCCTTTATATTAGTGACGCTTAGGTCTCTTGAACACGGACGATCAATTCACCGTCCGGCAAAAAACCGAAGTTATATATGAAATATTAATCTGAAAATTCATTTTTTGAATTTTTTACCCACTACACGCTAACTCAAATTAATGAGGGAAAAATTGTTGCTGTTGTCACACCCCCGCCGNGGTTTAATAAATTTTATACTGTGTGTGTGTTTTCCGCCTACCATCATCTGCTGTTTTGAGAAATCTGATTAGATAACAAAAACATACGTCACATCTAATTGGACCTTGAGTGAAACCGTGCAATTTGCTGTTTACCCATACCAGGAAATATTGGCGCCATGGTTCTAATCCTTGATTACATTGTTGAACGTTTTTTTTAACGCGTCATTCTAAAATACCACCGGCTGAGGTAAAAAAAATCTAACGTTGTTTGTTACATTGCACCGCGTAAATGGTTCTGGGAATTACATGTATGTATGTAGGAAATGTAGGTATTATAAAGGTTTCATGGAAGTCAATAAAAAATAAGCGAGATAGGTTG
>NW_020442430.1:391982-436855 GCF_000699045.2 Agrilus planipennis
ATTTTAATTATTAATTAGTTTTAGTGAAGTTCTTTTATTAATAAGCATTAAAATATAGTTGGAGTTTTATTTTAGACAAAAAAGTGGCACAGCAGTGCAAACATGTAATAAACGTAAGTAGTAGAGGAAATAAAGTCCAAAAATAGGTCAACCTTCTAATTTTTGTGCACTAAGTCAGTTTGAAATGCTGTTTTCTGTATTCGACTCGTGAGATCGGCTACAAACTAAAACAAAAAATAACTGTTTTACAAAATATTTTCTGAACACCCCGAGTAACTAATTTCAATTGATTTTTAACGAACTTAAAACATAACTCTTGGAGACGAGTGTATGCCGGTTACTCTGGGCCAAAGGTACCACGGAGGCCGTCGCTGTCCGTATATTCGTGTTCAGCGACCGTCAAAACATTCGAATAACAACATTGGATTTATATATATCATTATTGGCCGAGTTTTTTTTTTTATAACAACTTTGCAATCCACTTATAAGACAATTTAACAAAATGTAGAGAAACTGCGAAAACAATTAAACAACTACATCGATGAAAAATGTAAACGGTGACGGTTGTGGAACGGCCAATAAAGTGAATATCAACAGCTTACTACTACGCTACTGTACATAATAATCTTTAGACGCCCATTGCGATAGCAATTAATTAAATAACTACTTTGTTCATCGCTGATAGAATGCAGTACTATTTAAAGTATTAACAACACAAATACAAAAGAAATACTCGTACAACACGCATACTGCAGCTTATTGAATGCGGCGTTGCAGTGTCGTATTTCTTTGCGTGATCCTACTAGGGCTGGATTGGCCCTTGATTATACTTTCAAATACGTTTTTCTCGGATACTGTGGACTTTCGGACCACTAAACTTCACTTAATTTTCTTGTTTTATAGTTCCCTATTACCTCATGTAAGCTTGCTACTATAAAAGAGACATGAAGTTTGAATTTTTTGTATAAAATGAACATTTACGATACTACTTCAACTTATTTCATGAGAATTCGTAAAGAACTTTTTTTAATTAATTAAATTTTTCACTGCGTTATTAAATATTTGATAGTTTAATGTCTTGCGTTTAGGTTAACTAGATTTTTGGTCGTAATTTTTGTTTTTTAAAATAAATCTAATTTAGCTATAATTTCATCCAGTTCTCTTGAATTTTAAAGTGCGTACACGTTCTTAAGTAAATCCCAAACGAAACTTCGACAAACCTTAGGTTACTCTAGCTCCGCAGCAGTCAGGTATTTTAAAGATGTGCTGAAGTTTGGCTTTGCCACAGGCGTTCCTTAGTAAATCGGAGTTTGGTGTACCCAACTTCTGCAAAACGTAGGTTGCCCTTGCTCGGCAACAGTCAGACATTTCAAGGATGTACCCAAATGTGGGATTGACACAGACGTTCCTAAGTAAATTCGAGTTGAGTGTGCCAAACTTGTGCAAACCTTAAGTAGCGTTGCTAAGTACAAATAGGATATTTCAATGATGCGCCTGATTAGTAAGTCATTGCCGATGACTTTCCTAATCAACTTTAACTTCGATATACCAAATTTCAGCAAACCTTTGGTAAGTTTAATCACGTACCAGTTAAGTATTCGAATGGTACGCCGAAGTTAAGCTTTGAACATAGTGATTTGCAACCACAACCGAATCTGGAATTTATTTGGCATGTCAATGTTAGTTTTGCCTAACACAAAACTAAGAAAGTGCAAGGTAGGCTTGCCTTATTTACGAAAGCTAACTTCGGCGCGAACTGATTCTTTGGCATACGTTACTAGAATTTCTAGTCGGGATGCTCCGGTTCTCATTTCTCACTCAACCACTCAAACTTTTGCGTGTGAAAGGATAGCGGTATTTGCAGGGTTTCCTTTAAATTGCCGTGTTTCGTGTTTCTCGCAACCAAGACGGTCGAATGTCGAAACTTCTTTCGGGGTTTATGTGACAGCGAAGCCGATGGCCCAGGACTCGGAAGACGTAACCGATGTGGAAGATCTAATGTAGAGAGAAAAGGCGTACATGTATGTAGGAATGTTTTATGGAGCGGTACTGTTTCTCTCTTTCTCGAGCGGTTGAAAGTGCTAAAAGAGGTTCAAGAAAAGTGCATTCCGGTGTATCTGTGGTGTCGAGTGGCTGCCTGCCGTCTCCCCGACTCCTTCTTCTTCTTACACTCTAGTTCTGGCGGTGGTGACGCGACGCTCAAGAAACATCGACGTCGCATTCGTCTGATGCCGCGTCATTATCACCTTTCCATACATATGCGCAAGTTTTGAAATTTAAATGGGGACTAAAAAATATCTTTAAAAATTTAACATTCATTTGTCATTCCAACTATACAATTGATGTTGATTGCTTTAAAATGATTAGTTTAAACTTTAACATCACCAACTTTTGAAGCTGCACTTTCAGATGATTGACTTTAACCTTGGTTACGTTACGGTTTGAATTGTACACCCAAGAAGACTAGAGGTGCGAGTCTCAACATGAGAACCTTTCGAGGTGACTACTGCCGATTTTGTAGCGGTTGTAATACAGTAGAACCTCTTGAAGTCGAACCTCGATAAGATGAAAACCTCCTAAACTCAAAAAAATGTTTTGTTCCCTTCCCTTCAATCCCCAAAACCTCCATTACTCGAAATTTCAACCCTATTTAGTCGAAGTGATCAGTAAGTCTCTGCATGCCATTTTGGTACATATTTTCCCTCT
Source organism: Agrilus planipennis (assembly GCF_000699045.2). Lineage (NCBI taxonomy): Eukaryota > Metazoa > Arthropoda > Insecta > Coleoptera > Buprestidae > Agrilus > Agrilus planipennis. The sequence continues at coordinate 394,689 of NW_020442430.1, forward strand.
ATAACTCGAAAATTGGACCTCTGTATCTCGAACATACAAATGTTTTTATTTTACAACTCGATAATTTGAAACTTATTACGTCTATAATTCGAAGAAAACTAAGTTATCGACTTTAAGGATTTGCCGACAATGTAAGTACACCAAATCTTAACCGCTAGAAGTTGAATCAAAATCCGCCTAAATCAAAATTCTCCATAAGTCGATAACTCTATAACTGGAACTTTTTGGCGTCTCCCTTGATGTTCGAGTTATAGAGGTTCTACTGTATATGTTAATCTACATCAAAAATTGTGAGATACGTATTTTGCTTTGCGGAAAAACATCATAAATAACGTAGCGGTCGAAACTAGTAATTATGTTGCGATTTCTTTTAAGATTTCCTATTGATCAGGTCTCATTATTAATAATGCGTCAAGCTACCGCTAATCCAGGTTCCATATCCAGAAAATTTATCTTTTGAGGAGTCAGCGAAGCGAAAATTCTCGTAATAAGTAGTGAACGGAGTTTTGATCTTGTAAATGGGTAAATAATTACACACTTTACCTTTTACAAACCTTCTTTAATTTTTCTTATTAGGAAAATAACTTTTAATTGGCATTTTATCAATACATGGCATAGACATAAAAAACTTTCTTCTTCGCCAATGTTTAGCGACAAAAAGTTACAATTGATGACGCAATTGTTTTTTACCTGACCTTTTATGCCTGGCAGTGCTAATTTACTTATCAAATTAAAACTAGCAGAGATTAATTTTGCAAAAACAATTTTTTTCTTTCATGACAAATTTACGACAATTAATTCAATTTGTGCACCTTCGATATTTTTAAATGGTAGGTAATGTTAAATAGTTAAGGATGTGTGATGTTCTAGTTTTAAGGAAATGCGAAGATTAGCACAGAATAGGAAACAGTAGAGGTGCGTTTCTAACCAGTGTTAAGAATGACGACCTTATGATGATGATAAAATAATAAGATAATGTTAACCTGATGGACATTCTTGTTTCATAATTCATTATCATTGTGTAATCAGCTTGAAGTTCAGTTTATAAAATCTTAAGATGGAAAAAGTAGAGTCCCCTGAAACATTGAAAATCATTGACAAAATTGATTGATTGTAGCATCACTTTAGGGAGTGCTGATATTTTTATAGAACAAACAGCAATTTCGAAAACACATTTTGCATTACCTGCCAAAGGTGAAATTTTGGAAAAAATAATTATTAATAATATAAAAAATTAATAATACAAGTGTTTCTAACACTACGTATATGTACATATTATTTGTAGATTTTAGACGATGCTACCCAATGATCCGGTGTCAATTTTCTATATTATTCACACGTGGCCGATTTTATTGTTTCAATTTTAGCTGAAATTGTTTTTCAATTCCTCCCTGCACAAAAGGAGCATTACGATTCTCGTTCGGTCGCATTATCAATTATCGATTCGTCCTATACATTCATAGTGGCATATGCATTTTCGTGTAAGTATATAATACTTACGTATATGCACATACCTGTACATAATATATGTCTATATATACAATATGTACGTATTATATATATATATATTAACAACCAATGCCTGAAATGGTTGCTTTCGAATCGGGGATTAAAACTTGTAATCTGGGGCGAACAACCCGTTACAAGTGCAATCAATTGAAACATTAGCAGCAACCTTTTGTCGAATCACTGCAGCAGCTTTGATTGTACAAATTAAGCCCTAGACAAAGAAATTTCTCTTTATAACTGACGAAGCTCTGCTCTACAACATAAGCTTCACCAACGTCATATTATATTTAATTAATTTCAAGATTTATTTTCTATAATTAGATTCTTCTGGCTTATATCGTCATAACTATAGTAGATACCAAATACTGATAGAAAATGTTGATGTATGGTTATTCCAGTAAGTAGAATTCGGTTTTTCTAAATGGTTTATGAATTATTTATTGGTACGTGGTTCTTATAAAAATTAAAAAGCAATTGAAAACAAATTAGTTTTAAATCAAAACTGTGATATTTTTTGGAAACATTAGTAGCTTATGACTTGACTTCACTATTTGGAAGAATTTGAGTTCCCTCTTTCTAGAAAGATCACTTTAATCAAAAATATAAAAGATAGACGGAGAAATAATCGGTAGGATTGAATATTGAAATTGGTAGAATTGTCCCAACAAAAGAGTGCACTGTTTCAATTTGATTTAATGGAATCGTCATGCACACTCCAAGTGAGACAGCCTTCAAGACTATTCGTATAAGTACCTATAGGGTAATCGTAGTTTGATATTTATTTGCATATTTTTAACTATTTCTAAAACAGAACAGGATATCCTGTATCCGGAATGAAGAAGGGCTTCAAGGACTTGCTGAAAAATTACAGCGTTTTTTTGTAGTTTTGAAGTTATTTTTTCTTACATTCTTAACTTAAATTTTCCATTTGAGGGAATCTTAGATCGTAGGTTTATACGTGACTGCAGTAAATTTTATGCTGAAAATGCGAATGATGATGATGATTATTTGCCGAGTTCGGAACGTGGACACCCGTGCAATTGCACTATTCTTCATTCGTGTGTCTTGCTTTCTCTTCTGGTTTCAGTTTTGTTCCCTGGTCAACGACTTTTAATAGGTATTGTTAACCATTGCCCTTTGATCTCGAGCTTCTTAATGAGATCGTTCATCTTTTCCGTTCGTCCTTATTCGGGGAGGTCTCTAATAAGAGCTTGTCTTATAAGTATTCGTCAAACAGGAATATAATACGATAGGCTTTGCAGGGTTTTCTTCTTACAATTAATAAAATTAGTGTTAATTCTTCGATGGTGTGAATTGAGTGCCGTCGCGAGACATTTCACTCCCTCCTGTGATCCAAATAACCCTAAAAGTGATGGGTCAGTAGCGTTCGGTCATGAAATTAACAATTATCAGCCCGTGCATCTAATGAATTTCATTTTCTTAAAACCAATCCACTTATTTATAAGTATAGTTTAACCTTTATTGAAACCAAAGAGATTTGATGTAGATTTAAGAAAAGGAGATTCTTAATTACATTTTCTTAATGATAGTAGTCATCTAGGCGCAAGAATTTATTTCAGTTTGAAGTGGTTCGCAGTTTTCACTTTTCACTAAATAAGGAAGTTATGGTGGATTTGCGTTTTTCATATTTTTAAGGATATTTTTGAAGTATTCTTTGACATTTTCATAAAAATTCACTTAACTGCCCTTTTAAGTTCGCCAACTGACGAAAACATTAAAGCCCGAATCGTCCCCTATTACACCCTAATCAAGCGCGAGAAGTTTTTTAGCTTTTATCAGCGTTTTATCGTAAGGATTTCCGTTTCCTTTTTCGAAAAGCTCCCGATCGGTCTATTTTGGCAACGACGGTCATAAATTGTACGATTGAACAGACGAACAAATGGTCCCCGCTGGTAAGTATTTTCCGTCGTTAATCGTTCCAAGTTTAAAACATGACGCCCCGAAAAAGAGAAGTGTCCAATTCGCAAAGCCGTAAAATCAGGCCAAAATAACGACGTATAAAATTTTATATAGAACATGAAGCGGTCCATGAACTTCGAACAGAATTACACGACAACAGGACGACTTGACTACAAAGAAAAAAAAAACGAGGAAATAAAAATAAGAGGAAGGGGCCGAGGAGGTGGAGAAGGACTACTACTACCCGATACATAACGTGCAAGCAAGCAGCTTGTATACGCCCCGAGATCGACGCAAAAATACGGCGACCAGTGCAATATATTAAGGACGAATCGAGTTTAAAATCAAATCCGGATGTGCAGCGGAATAAATAAAAGATTAAGAAGTTTTAAAAGAAGTTTGAAATGTGTAGCGAGCGCAACTTACAAAGGAAATCCATTCCACGTAAAATAGACTGTGCGACCGACGAGACGGACACATAGAAAGATCGTCCTTCTCTTTGACGTCTAGTTCGAATGTAGATACTCTTTGAAAGATACGATATGACGCGACGGACACTGCAATCGTTTGTCTTTACGGCAGTCGATAAAATCGTCGTCTGCAAAATGTCCAAATCGACTTAAGTGATTCTTTTAAAGTCGAATCTAATGGAAATGATATACATGCCAATTTCTGATATTAAAAGCCCCATAATAATTCTGAGACATTTTGTATAATAAAAGAGTATCAGTTAAAATTAACGTAATGATATCGGATTAAGTAAACACTATGAGTATTACTAAAAGTATTACTCTTTGGCAGCTGATAATGGCGACAAGAGGACCAGTTTGGTAATTTTCAGGGTGCCGTACCTTAAAAGGAAAACAGGAACCCTTATAGGATTATATCGTTGTCCGTATGTCTTGTCTGTTAAGACCCTTTTTCTCAGGAACGAGTGGAGGTATCAAGTTGAAATTATTATTAATTACTGCGGTCTGCAATCCCTTGCAGCTTTCAAAAAATCAAAGTCAACGAAATCAAAAGATACGGTAGTTTATGTCCTTTCTTTTGACTCTCGCAAGAGAATTAAAATCTATAAGGTACCACCCGTTAACCTAGAATCATAAAATTCGGCAAGAAGCAATGTCTTACAGATCAAGTAAAGGGAAAAGTCCAAAAACCGTAAATTTGTAGTTACATCACCAAAAAAAATTTTTAATTGTTATATTGGTAATTATACGTTTTGAAGACTGATGATTGAGAGGATATTTAGAACATAGTCGGAAAAAGCGGACAAAAATCTTTTATTTTACTAATTTACTCTAGTCCGACACGCACTTGACCGGTTTTTTTATTTTTAAATGAGAAAATAAGAATTTTTATTGATAATGGAATACTGCAGAATAAAGGTTCTAATAAATAAAATAATGATGGAGTATAAGCTTTATTGATTTAGGGACTATTAGAAAATAAAAATAATAATAATGTCCGACCACCACAATTCAAAGTTTATCTTGATGCTCCCAAAGTGTCACTCAAAATAACTAATAACTGTAAGGTTTGCATTGGAATACACATTCATATATATAACTTCGCTATAGATCGAAATCGAAGACCACCGACACAGGCGACCTAAATTCTTGTTCTCTGAGAACTGAAAGCATGATCCGCAGGTCCACGATCAGCAGCAGCAGCAGAAGCAACACGTTCTCGCAGAAGCCGCTACGGCCTCCACTGACCGTCGCAACCAACTAGCCGCACCACGCACCTTGCTTGCCCTTCTTCGTGAATACTTCGGCTCGAACGGCCCCGATAGCAACAACCTCTCTCACACAAGATAATTTCATCAATGAAAAAGGCAAAGGAATGAATGATACCCAAAGAAATGGCGAACGTAAAAACACGCTTTGGTTCTCGTGGCAGAACTAATCGTAACTTATCCAAAATTAAACGTTTAATTACTTTCGAAAAAGTTGGCGCTTCTTGTGACTGAAAATAACTGCTTTGGACAAGAATTTCTCTCAGACAGACGACAGTGGTTTAATGAAATTACAATAAGCGGCTTTTGAAAAACGAGAAGAATTGGAAGAAGTTCAAACTGAATAAGTTATTGAAATTAATATATTGTGTAAATTTGTAAATATACCTATGACATTATTAAAACCTCTTTTGTGCGAAGTATACAAACTCAGTCCGTTATGTCAAATTGAACTAAAAAAGAAAAGGAAAGTAGGGCGGAAGGCGCTCTTCAGCGTCCTTTCAAGAATCGTAGGAATGGGTGAGTGGTAGTTCGGGTGAGAAAGATGAGATGGACGAAATGAAGACAGAAGAAAATGAAAGATTGTTTGTGGAATATTACTGCCCGAGCATTGCCTAAATGATCCAAGGAAGCCACATAAAAACTTGAACCAGGGAGTTCTCCCGAATAGTAAACAATGGACTGAACCTCTAGGTCATGCAGCTCGATTCAAATTGAACTGAATTCAGTAAATTAATGGTCATTTGGTAGTGGTAATGGTGCACGTAGAAATTCATTCAATATTTAAACCTCGGTCGGTACTTTTCTAGGCCGCATGATGTATGAAGTCCGACCGAACTTCCGCGTTCTACACATCGAGCATTTTGCGATATTTCCTATGAAAATAATTTAAATAAACATATTTTAATTGTTAGATACTTGATAACATGGGACACAACTGTTTTTTAGCTGTTTTTGAGGATGGATAAATAAACAAGTCTTATGGGTACAGGCTAAAAGTAGATTACATTGCATCAAAGTACATGACAAATAAAATAATTGCTAGTCGAATGAAATTTTCTTTCATGTTCAGTTACATAGACTCTACTTACTAACTTATGATAAAGCTGTGGAGCTAAGGGTGCCCTCTAATGGTTCATCCTTGATTGTGCAGCGAGACACATCCTTAAGAATCGATTCACTGTATTCCAAATGTACAATATGAATGCGATAAGGTAATTACGGATCTGAAGGTTCATGTTATTCTAAACCACCTATACTAATCTTTTTCTGGTATCAATTGTTTTCGAAATTTTCCTCTATCGTCACATTAACATACCGCCTGTTTCCGAATTTCCATTGAATGTTTTCAGTAAACATTCGACTTTGCGAAGAATTTAATTTCGTGAAAATCGTTTGTAGCTGTCCATTTCGAAGTAGGTTCGAGAAGCCACTTACATAAGCACATACCGATTTGAGTGTGTTTACTCGATCTTGGAGTGGAAATTCGAATGTTTGATGTGGTAGGTGGGAAATCCACCTTAATACTTTTCGGAATTGTCAGGGTTTCTCATCCTATAATACATGCATCATTCCCTGCAACACCACATTTCGAATACTTGTACCCTTCTCTTTTTCCTGATGCACGAAAAGTTAAAAGTAATTGTTCTAAATGTCTCTGTCCACGCATCTCTATAGGTATATACCATCTCGTATACATATGTATATGGTTAACTGGTCTAAACATTTGATCTCTAACCTCTTGTCCTCCCTGTTTTAATATTTACAACTACATCTCATGTATACTTGGTGCCTTATTATTTATTAACGTTTTTTTTTAATGCTACATCAAACTCTTCTCTCATTATAGGATAACCTAGCTCACCTATCCTACACTATCTTCCTTCTCTAATATATCTCTTAACTTATGGTCGGCGTGTACGTTGTCTAAATATTCTTTCCACGTATCTGCCTTTTCCTCATTTTCTATTAAAATGATCCCTGTCTCATTTCTTATATTATTACTACTGTACCCTAGTTGCCTACAATTCCTTTTTATTATATTATAAGCCTCATCCGTTTTGCCCGCTTCAGAATTTTCTTCTACTTATTTCAATCCACTGTTCCTTAGCTGCCCTGCACTTTTGCCCTTCTTCGTCTGTTCTCTTTTTGTAATGTACTTAATATTAATCTCCACGTTTTCGAAATATAAAGGCGTAACGTACGTTTATTCTGATGGAGTAAAACAAATCAAGTCATTCTGTAATATTCTTACATTCTATTTGTGGTATGGGTTGGTTTGGTTGACCGACCGACCGTTGTTTTCGGTGGATGGACAAGACAACGGTCTCCTCGCGAACAACAGCTATATGCATGCCGTGCTTGAACTTCGGAACTGGTGTGTTGTTTTTCCCGCTAAACGCAATTATTACCGCCAATGTACTGGGTGAAGAACCGACGAGGAATGCTAAGAATGACGCCGGTAAAGTAGACAACATCATGCGCATGGATTTTGCGCCACGACAACCTTGCGTTTTACATTAACATACACAAACTAATACCTACTTGCTCTTGTTGAAGTCGAATAATAAAACGAAACATGTGCCTCTCTCACCGTCAGTAATGAACCGAGATCTGATGGGCCCGTTAAAAGGAATGATGGTCCGTCTGAGAAAATCGGTAGCTAAGGAATGTATATAGGCGAATGACTAACAACTTGTAGGAGAGTACATCACAACTATGAGAAACTTGCTTTGGTAAAAACCATATATGGTTTAAATGGGTTTAAAAGTTTCCAGAGACTGTAGATCTAATAACCAAAGAATGCTGCATTAATACATTTTCACCCATTATACTTCAAAGGCACCTGAAGGGTTGGTCAGAGACATATAAAGAAGCAGAAACATGAGTTAAGAGGAGTAGAGGTAGACCTAGATTAAATTGCTGTTCACAACTAGTTAAGGATGTTGGAAGTTCTAGTTTTAGGGAACTGAGAAGATTAGTTCAGGAAAGTGTGGAGGTGCGTGTCAAATCAATCTTAGGACTGACGACCGTATGGTGGGTGGAAATTTGGTTCAGCTAAAAATCAAGGATAGTCCAATTTACTTCTGCTTTAAACACTTCATTGTGCATTGTTTCTGTTCGTATTTCTGAGAATTCTTATTCTTTGACGAATAATACCGTAGATAGAAAAGGTTAGAAACTAGGAGATATTAGAAAGAGTAAGAGAACAGAGGAAATCAATAAGAAATAGGCAACATATGTTGGTAGGACACCTTCTCAGGCATGAAGGGGTAGAAACAAGAGTTAAAAGGGATAAAAATTGGCCTACATTAGATTACTGTTCCCAAAACCTCGATGATAAGGATAATGACGGAGATGATTATAATGACGATTGGTCTTTATCAGAAAATTCTTGAAAATGCTGAGCATGTGGGTTAGCAGAAAATTCAAGATCAACAATTCTTCAGAGCGACTAGAAGAGAAGTATGGATCTGGCAATGTTTACATAAGCCTAAACCAAGTTGCCTTTATACTATTTTTATTTTACAATATGTCACGCCATCGAAAATGTGATCTAATCAGAGATACATTTTCAAAACGAGGGTTGTTCCTATCATGTTCTGGCTAGTGAAAATGTAATTCGCATAATACATCATCAACTGGCTGACTTGTGTAGTAGGTTCCTTGGTTAGCTGGGATTAATTTCTCTCACGAACAACGGTCTCATCGACAGCGACGGAGGCGTCGCGTCTCTGCAACCGAAGTTTAAGCAATCGATGAAAGCTAGAATGCAATCAAATTCGTATCAGGCGACCAGAGAGGTATAAAGTTCTGAACTTTAATACGACTCTCATCGTATATAGTCACCTACCCTCCTGTCGTTCCCTCTTCTTACAATATAAGAAAAAGTGCAAGTCGCGCGCTGCATTTTGCATACCAACGTACTCCAAGAACTCGTACGATCGGAAAAATAGGTGAAAATTGTGAAATCCTATCAGTGAATTTTAAAACGAATTCGGTTTCGAGTTATTATGTAACTACAACATACCTTCCGTCTATTGAAAAACAATCCAAATACGGTTTTCTTGCTTAACGTAAAGCCTTCAATACTGATAGGGTTTTTACTCCCCTACAACTATCGACCTATACCACGGACGGCGACCACATCAGAATGAGATTCAGTAAAGTGCTTATCCCAATATCATTGCTGTTACTCAGACTTACACCCAAAATTGCAAGGTACATATGTATAAGCTCTAATGTTCCTTTAGATTTTACCAGTGTTTTTGTTGCCTAAGGCGAAATAAAAATGTTATTCTCTGGTAAACACAATAACCGAAATTCCCTAATCAAAATAAATAATAATTCTGTTAAAAATGATAAGTAATTAAGTCCTTAAGATTTACTTTACAAGGGGTTAAATAGGACACCAAACTTTGAAAAGCAGTCAGTTCTCGTTCCAATAGAATAGAATACCATGCTATTGTCTTGTGTAAGGGGTTATTCTAGACATTTTGCAAGGTTTGTTGTACATTTTCCCCGCCAACATACTAAAATTGACTACAAAATAAAAAAGTGTACTGCAAATTAATAATTGAGCTTTTACAAGTGTTTCCTGCCTTTCATTTCAGGAAGTATTATTTACGTTTTCCTATTTTTTTTTTTAATAACAGGGTGGTCTTATTGATGATGAAATTCGAAAGAGTTTGAATTGATTTTCCTAGGAAACTTAAAATTAGGCAAGAACAAAGTTATTTTTTGCAATCACAATTTTGTGTTTTAAAAAAGTATCAAATTGGTTTAAACAATACTTTTATCAAAATTGGTGTTACAATATTTTTTTAATTATTATACAGTTATCTGCATTTTTATAATTTTTCAAACTCGATCGACTTGTACGTATTCGAACACTTTTACTGTTTTGCTGACTCGGATTTTCAATAGCAATTATCTTACGAAGAGCCTGAAGAATACAACCAGCTTAGCACTTTTTTTCACCCCAACATGTAAAGAATAACATTCAGACCCTTAACGGTTCTTGAACGGAAGTGTTAATAGGTAGCGGATAAGAAGTGCTCACCTCTTTTCTTCCTCCTAATCGTGTACGCACATGAACCTTGTCAGTAAAAAACGTGTTCAAACCTCGTCATACAGAAGTCGATTCAGTCTGCAAAATGCGCAGAAGCATCTAAAAGTTATTGTGACCGCCACGTGCTTTTGAATAATAAAGCGTAGAACGAAGCTTGAGGAAAAGTAAGTAGGGTAAAAGCCGGATAGTTACCCCATTTTTCAAAAAAGCTCTGTTATTAACAAATATATACTTACAAAGAATAATGCAATATGTATATCAAAACATAGGTCTTTGACCTTTTATGGTAACCTATTTGTGTAAACATAATTATTATTGGTTTTCAGTAAATCCTGTTTTATTTGACCTCTCCAAAAAGGAATAGTTGCCTACTGTGGCTTGTAGCTTAACGTAAAAAATGGTTCGGGGATACATGCCTCGTGCAAGGATAGACGCCTCACTACGATTTGGTTTTAAATAGAAACACATTTATATCGATTTATATAATCAGTCTATTATTTACTGAGATCCTTTATTAAGTACTAGACAACATATTAATCAACATTATAAAATACTATACGAAAAATATTGTTAACGGTGTATGTCTGGTGGAGCACGGCTTCGTACAGGAGTTTAACAGGGGTAGACAAAATAGCCTCTAAAATAAAAATAAATCTATAAAGTGATATCTTAAAGTTAGGACAATATGGTAATCAACTTTGGCATTAGCATTAATTATCATCTTATATTTCATAAATTCGAGATATTTCATTGATTCCTTTATGTTTTTTATCCTTTGAATGCAAGTGCTATACCATCTTATGTTTAACATATGACGCAGCACCACTCCTGGTTTTCGTGTATACCTGCGAGGCACTTAGAATGAGCGCATGAAACACTTAAGTCTTTATTTTGTTTAAAACAAGTTGGAAAAAAACACCAAAAGAACAAAATCTGACTTTGTTCGTTAAAGAATTAATAGATGCCCCTAGAGCGACTATCCTTTCTATTTGCGAAATAAAAACTATTTAACAATAAAATCTAATAAACAGTGGAATTTAAACACTAATGCAAGCAAATAANTTATTTATTGCTCGTACTGCTCCAAGAATACCACAGATAGAAAATATTCGGCCGTTATATCTTAAAAAATAGACTTCGCTAAATTAATTTTCATCGAAGAGGGTTTAAGTGTTCCTTAGGAGAATATCTAGGCCAGCAACACACCCGCAACATTCAACAGGAGTTAGCAGGAATTTTCGAAATAGACTAGAAGCATCTATGTGTAAAGTGATCTAAATTTTATTATTTATCTTAAAGATAGAACAATAAGGTAATCAACTTTGGCATTAGCATTAATTACCACCATATGTTTCATAAGTTCCAGATATTTCGTTGATTCCTTTGTGTTTTTATTTGAATTTGAATACAAGTGCTCTATCTTCTGTCCAGCTTATGTGGCGCAGCACTCCGCCTGGTTTTCGCTTGTACTTGCGAGACATTTTGATCACCTAGAATGAGCCCATGAAACACTTAAGTCTTTAGTTTAGTTATAAACAAGTTGGAAAAAACACCAAAAGCAAAAAATCTGTTTTTGCTAGGAAAAGAATTTACAGTTGCGGATAGTAGCCCCTAGAGCGACTATTGGTTTTTCTTGTATTTATTTCTATATGTGTCTGTTATTTTGCTCAAAAAATTCAAATCCTACTGAAAATACTCTCCGTGTCCAAAGTTTTCACTATAGAAACCGAATGCGATGTGAAGAAAATGTACCTTCAGACATGTTGACACTTATTCGTTAAAAATTAATTTTAGTTTTTTATTGTTTTTTTTTTGAATAACAAGTGAATTCCAAGCAGATATTTTAAGTATCCAAAAAACTGTTTGCAAACATGTTGATTTGCGGTCCTATAAAAACACCTTCATTCAGTTTTGCCTCATAAGTGCTTAAAGGCTACGCTATTTTTTGTCTAAAGGCTTGACAAAGTTTTCCACTGGATGGACATAACTTTTTTTTTTATTTTATAGATATTATAGATAGATAGATAGATGTTAGTTGAAGGTACATATTTCAAAATCTTATGGACTAGGAAATGCCCAAGGGGCGGACAGAAAATTAATTTGATTATTGACCTTTGTGCCTTACTATTCATTCAGGGACAGAGCTCCAGGTAAACTGTAAAGGAAAAAATGTAGAAATCAATGAAACACATAAAATTCTGAATTAACTCTAACAATCAAATTATTGACTGCCTTCTATGCTATCTCGAAACATAATGAACTTTATAATGTGTAAGATTTAAAGGCGATTATTAATGTATTGCAATTAAGCGGATCTGCCACCGGTAATTAGTGGATGGGATACATAAGTTTCATTTTAATTTCTACATGCAGAAAAGATGAATCTCCAGTTGGCCAGGCATAGATATCTATCAATTCAATTATTCAAAAGACTTTATACTCGTATATATAATGAAAGATTGTGTACTGTCAATATTTGCTGTTATAGTCACCCTATAATTGTACATTTCAGCCTTCTATTATAAAATCAAGGTTTTTCTTGATGTTTTGCGTGCGGACTTGTGCATTTAAAGACGACTGACACGTTACATGTCCTTCATGCACTTCGGGCTTAATAGCGGAGCACAACTTGTTCAAGGAACTAGATTAAGCCTTTATGGCAATTTTATGAATATGTCCCTGATCTATCCGAGTTTACATTACAGAAAACGACGCTTGACATGTGTATTATCGTTACGTTGCCAAGTTGCCATACTTATCAGCGTCAATATCATTTCGTCCTTTTAAAATATCCTGTCAAATACACAAATAGGCTATCCAAAACACTTCTATCAGCTAGAAACAAAATAGAAGCTATCAACACATTTATACGCTAAACCAGTAGGTACTAACTTATTCCTTGGGATAATTTGTTGGACTGACACTGAATTAGTCACAATAACACGTCTACTACGTGCTACAAACACATTATTCACCACGTACATCCTTCAATTAAAGGAATAATTGATATTAAAAATTTAAATTACAAACAGATTACTAATCTGCAATCATGTTTTAGAGCAAAAAGTGGTGATGACGCATTACATAAAATTAATCTGCACCATCCCGAGTAGTATATGGGTGAAATATTTTAATAATTTTAACAATACAATCCTTTTCAAAGAATTATACACAAACTACATGAATATTTCTTTTTCATTTATAAAAATATTTTATACAGGAAAAATGATAAAAAAACAAAAAAATTGATTGAAAATTATTTTAAAAATATGTAAATAGACACATAAAATATAAAAACATTGAGTGTGATTAAAATAATAATTATGAGGCCCGGATCAGAAAACTATTGTTTTCCATATTATGCATTAAGTGCAGTTAATAAAATGAGGCCCAGTTCTTAAAAGGAAGGGAAATTATAAAACGGGTTGCCAAAGGCAATAGATATTCGGACCTGACAATAAAATGCATAATATGGCAATTCTCATATATGCCGGATCAGGCCCAATAGAAAACGCCTTAAAACGGTTAGCCTTGATATTACCTTATATAGGTATAATCCGGCTAACCGTACTTATTTGCTACTCGGGATTTTATTTGATGGCTGTTGTTTTGTCGTTGATTAGTTTAAGACTGAATTCGCGACAAAAAGGATAAAAGTACCTTCTTTTAGTTACAAATGATAACCCTTACAGGATTTAAATATGCGTACCCACCGTTTCTGTTCTGAGACACGCTATCTGTAGTGCCAGTTTGATACCTGTAAGGCTAGCAGTTCGTCTATATTCCAGTATCAGCTTCATGGATTCGGTAATAATTAGCGACAAATTATGTTAACTATTCCTATCTAGCTTGATACGTCTTTTATAAGTATGTATGTGTATTTTTATATGGAATGTGTACAATGTGGTCTGTCACATGGCGTAGTCGAGGCCGGAAATGGGAAAACGGCGAAGGCGTTGAAAGGTCAATTGGAAGGAAAAAATGGTCATCTTCCGGTTCATTGGTCAACGAACGAACGTCGACAGAAGAGAGCAACGACGTTGTCGACAACTCTCCGTCTTCCATCGAAAATGGCAGATAAATAGAACTAGGAAAATCTTATATATCGCGGAAATTGCTCGAGGCCCGGGGGAGATCGCGGTTGTCGTTCGCATCCGCAGGACTATGAGCTGATTGAATTTCTCACATGACGACATGAGAAGACACCACCGAGCGTACGTAGATAATTACACCCCCATCAGGACGACAGTCAAGAACATTGCTATTGCCACCGAGACGACGACGTCGTCGATGAGAAAAAGACGCTCCGAGAAGGAGGAATCTAAACGACATTAACAGGAACGTGTCTGTCGATGACAGACAATGTTTCTTACTAGATACTGCGACGGTCGTGTTGCACTGATCAATTTTTGCATATCTGCTTTTCCCCAGTAGGTATAATTCATTTACTTTCTCTAGCAATGTGCCCCTTCCAATGTCTTGTTGGATGCGCGCTGGCAAAATCGTAGGTAGGGAGAAAAAAGCTCATTATACTCTCGACTCTTGCTCTTTAAACATACTTTTTCATACAGTACCTACCAATAGGTTTCTTCAATCATGAATAGTAGTGCGAGTCGAAAACAAGCGTTAAAGCCTTTAATATGTCTTCAAATATAAATAAACATCTCGTTGATATTTTCAGTAGTAAATGGTACCAATAACAGCACATTTAAGCAATGCAATTGTAGTAGATAAAATGGTCAATTTTTACGTGCAGTACTGTATGGATTATACGCTCCTCACTGGTTAAGAGTTTGGCCCAGAGTTGTCTTCTTCCTTTTCTGGCTTAGTGCTGTTCTTTTCTACTTTGCGCCGGTCAAACTGAAGGTCACCTCGCTACAGAAAGTAAACGAAGTATAGTAACTTTTTAATTGCTTATTCGTTGGAGAAAATATAATAATCATCAATAGAAGACATTCTTTCTCTTTTTAAGGACGTTTATCTACGAGGTAGTCATTATTATTATGGGTAATATGTATGAACCGCGAAGATTTAGGTAATCACAAATTATGAAGCAAGCGTTTCAAGTTCATTCATTGAAAATTGTTCAGTTATCGAATATTTGCACCAACATAATGATAACAACAGACAAAACAAACAGCATTTCAATTTGAAAACAAAAATAGATTAGTAAGTATAATATATATAAGTGTTCATAAAAAGAAGCCTTACTTTCAGCTTCTAAAAATTGAAGCAATTTCTTCAAGGTATATGCATAAAAAAAGCGAAGGAAAAGGTTTTACCTCGAGGGTTTGCTTTAAAGTAAAAGGTTTTACATAATTTTTAATTATAAAAAGAAGTATCTGCTCAAAAACTAAAGGATTTGCTTTTAAAAAAAGGAATCTAGGTTCACAACAACTTTTCTCGTTCTTTTCGACTTTTCAGTAGTTGTCCAGGGATCACACAGCTTTCAACGTAAAAATTTATGTACTTATTTGTAGGACTGTTTTTGTGTTAAAATCTATCTAAAAGGATTTGTATAAGTAATCTTAAGTTGTGTAGTCAGTGCTTGTTATGACTATGATGCATTTACATGCAAGAAAATACTACAAACCATAAGAATCAGATTTTAAAATCCCTAAAACACGTGGAGAAGTTGTGTCACCTGTGCAGAAAATGAAAATATTTCTGCGTTATTGTGCGAACCATTTTAAACTTTACTTTCAACTTTAAACTTAACTCAACACTGCACAAGTAAATCAGGAATGTATTAAACAAATGAAATAAACAGCTGTCACGAGACACACACACGTTGCGTTGATTGCACAATGAAAATTTCAACTAGTTTGTTGAAATCGGAAGGGATTAATCTGTACCTTTAACTTTATTAATCCGAAGCATTTTCTTGCATGGAAAAGGTATACATTATGAATACGAATTGTAGCAAAAGCTTTTACTTTTACCTTTTACTTAAATTTAAATGCCTTATTTTTATAAATACGGCTTAGTAGCTGTGCCAGGAAGCGGCAAAACCACTAATATTACTAATAGTTTACGTCTATATTAGCAATGAATTACATTTGATTTGTTGATGGTTTAAACGATTTTTTCGCTCGGGGTTATAATGAATGGGTTGGAATCGGACGTTGCGTTAGCGAGGGTAGTATTGCGTAGGTATTATTAATTTTCATAATTAAAAATATATTAAAATGTAATTTTTCTATTTGTCTGTTTCTTCTTTTTGTCTCTGGTAGAATTACCCGACACTATCCTGTACGCGGCGTCATTATCCGGAACCCGGCCGGATTCTAAAAGAAGTGCTGGATCCGTCGGGTACCGTATCCATACCGGATACCCGGCTCATCTCTAGTTGTGAGGTCGTGGCCCTTACAGAGAAAAATATACGTATACTTTTTTTTTTTTAGAAACCAAAGTTTTTCACTGATAAGGACAGAACAGTAAAAAAGTTAACTGAATGGACCTTTGTAACCAGCGATAAAACATGCTATCGTGAATGACGTTTATTGATAACGTAACTGTTTCATCTCCTCGTCGTCAGTACTATCCACATATTTTTTACTTTATTTCCATGGTAACACGAGTTCATTTTTAGAGATTTCACTTCAGATATTGTAATTCTATTTTTTTTTTTTAACATGAAAGTCAAGAACGTACTCTGCGTAATCGAAAAATTCCACGACGATATACATATGTGTACAGTATATGTTTCTTTGAAAATTTTTTAATATTCTCAAAATTAGATATGTATGTAATGTAGTTTGATAAACTCAATTGTTCCCTTTTACGATAAAAAAATTATTATCTTTAGTTTAATTATCTAATACACGAAATATTTGTCGTTAGAAAACCGAAAGTAGTATTTGACAAATTTATAAGAAAAAATGAGACATCGTACGTGAAAAATAAAAAAACTAAAACAAAAAATATTGGTATGCAAGGAAGAAAAGGTAGGAGAAGATCGAATATAAAGATGTGTGATGAAAGGTTAGAAATCGCTGATTTTCAGTATCTAGGAAATAAGAAAGGGTTTTAAAGATATAAAACAAAGGATAGCACATGATAGATTCACCTTTACTAAAGGTCATTTCTATGCTCGCGAACAGTTAATTGAGGAATTCGAAAAAGATTGGAGCTTGGTTCTGTACGGGTGCGAAGTGTGAGCGGTGAACACAGTGGAAAAGAAAAGGTTAGAAGCGTTTGAAATGTGGTATTATACATATGCGTACGATAAGGATACCGTGCACAGAGAAAGTTAGAAATGAGGAGGTATAAAAAGAGTAGGAGAACGAAGGGCGCTATGGAAGAAATAGGCGAGTTAGATTAGTGGAAGGTCTCCACAGACACGAAAGGCTAGTTAGAGATGAAATCTAAAAAAACGGGTCTATTGTACATTAAGTACAGCTTGTATATATAATGAACGATTGAAAATTCATCTTTAATTTTTTTCCATTATAAATTCCCTCAAGTTAATAAGGAAAAATTGTTGCTGGCGTCAACACCCTCGCCGGAAATCGAACTCGAGATCTTTGACTTTACGCACTGGCGTTCTGACCACTATGCTACGAAAAGTGACACAAAATTGAGGTAATTTATAGGATAAAAATTAAAGATTAATTTTCACAATAATATTTAATATTTACCACTATTGAGTTCAATGTTGCTCATATAGTATAATGAACGAGTTATAAGATGAATATGTATACAATACTAATGACAAACAACTGCTGTGTTTTAACAAGTTTAGCAAACTTATTGAACCCCCGAATGGCACGTTAATAATTCAGAATTTTTAATTAAAACAATTTCTTTCGAAGAGAATGCTTATTTTGAGATCAGGATACTTGTATTAAGTATATCTGCAAATTTGACTCCGTTATAAAAATCAGGTTTTACGGCTCTCCTTAGAAAACCCAAGCATCAAGGAAACAACCCTGTCTCCCCTCGTATTTTATCCAACCTGCGAATGTTTCAAAAGTGTTTCGCACAAGCCACAACATAACTGGCTCAAATGTGAAAGAACATATTTTGCAAGTGGTGCACGCGGATTACGCTGAAAAGTTAAAATTGAAAATAGAACTTGCACTCCGTCCAAGATCTGTTACTCTTTGTCAAGTTCTTAACTTTTCTTCTCTATGGCGTTTTGCAGTTCCTTTTATCGATTTTTGTGGTCGCTTTATTGAAAAGTTGTGACGTTAGAAAGTCCCAAGGAATTTAAAATAAGCTTCGCATTATTGCTCACCTTTTTCTCTTCTTCTTGCGATGTCCTGTTCTCTTCTTTGCTGAAATTTAATTGTTTGTGGCTTTGGGAACAACTTACATTCCTTCGCTCAACGGGCTTGGATACGTAAAATTCCGCCCTATTATATGTATATAGGAAGCTCAGCATTTATGAAGAAGAGGTAAGAAGATCAACATATATTTGCTTCGACTTTTTCAGTCTTCTAATATGCACTTATTGAATCGTAAAATTCCGTCAGTGAATAAAATGAATCATGCGATTACGCACGGAATAATAGACAAAGGAAAAACTCGGAAATTATTACTCGTCTACGCGCATACTTTGATAGTTTTGTATTTAAATTCATGTTCTTTATAAAATAACTACTTTATACATTTTTTTGAAAATTTAACATGATTAAATCAATACTAAAGCGACCTATTTGATTGAATTGGGCCAAAATACTAGAATATTGAATAATAAAACGAACCAAAAATGTTGGATTTAAATTTATGAAAGAAACTTGACTTCTTATATATACAGAAATATTAAAAAGTATAGTAAAAGTTCCTTATTCACGGTTTCCATGTTCGCGTTTTCATTATTGGTGGGTGGAAAATTGCAACCCAGTTCCTGTATTCGCAGTTGAAAATTTCACTATTCGCGGTTGCAATCGGTAAACAAAAAAGGATTCATTTATTAAGGGGATCGACCGCAATAGACCGCTCGAGCCTAGTGTGAATTTTTCCGAAAACGCTGCGAGATAAATATCTAATTTTTTGTATGGTAACAGACAAAGGTTCACACATACTCGGTATGTTTTTGGTTTTCAATAATACGGTTATTAAAAGCTTTTACAAGTGCTTAAAGTTGATGCTTTTTCTAGGACACGTATTTTCAACAGAAATCAAAAAATTTAGAAGTGGCCTTCGACATTCTTTAGAACAAATCTTTGTTTATCTTACTACAAAATTTCAAACCTCTGTTTCAAATATTAAGCTCATGATATCTAGAACGGATAAGAATGTTTTTACTCTACGGCGCGTGTACTGCTGAATCTCCTTAATATATCGGCATCTTTTGAGTATGTATGTTGGTACATGCGGCTTTTATAAAAAATCTAACCGAGTAGAAAAGGATTCGGTGTTATTTTTTAACGTATCAGCATCTTTGGAGTATTATTGGCTCGTGCCGATGCACCTTTTATAAAAATGTAACCGAGTGGACTAATTTCAAAATTCAAAACAAGAAAGAATTACTCAAGCTTTTAAACTCTTGCCTAAAGCTGTTTATAACGATTAATTTTAATTGCGAATTTATTAATACATTGATTTTGGAACCTTAGAACGTATCCCCTTTGATTCCATACTAGTTACCATTCCATATCCACGGTTTCTGCATTCGTGGCATATTTATGGAACGTATACCCCGCGAATAAAGAGCTTTTACTGTACTCAACGAAAACTTTGAAAGGCACGTGGTATATCTTTTAAATTATTAAATGAATTAGGAAATAAAATATGTTGATTTTTCCAGATATTGACAAAATAGTTGCAAATGTAACTATGTATGTGTATGTACTATACTGACTATTAGTTAACGTATGAAAAATTACAAAAATTTTAGATTAATAATCGTAATCAATAAATTAGCAATATCCAAGATTTTAGGTACCTAACAGGTAAGAAGATTAATATGTATGATAGGTAATAATTACGTTAATTTAGGCAAAAGGAACTTGTAGTGCAAGGTACTTGAACCGCATCAGAGGTTGTTGGTATTTACAAAAGTTACTAACTTCGCAAACTACGCCGCAAACTGTAGGTAAACATTTGAGTGTATGGTACTTCCGAAGGTAGAGTTTTGTTGAGTATGTTTCCTTCAAAGAGCTGAAACTTTATAAGAAAGTTTTTGTAAGTATTAGTTCAAAATTTTGCAAAACAACTAAAAGTTGAAATAATTAATCGTTAAAAAGTGCAGTCCTTCTAGCCTCATAAGGAAATTGTAGCAAAATAGTTACATAAGTGTGGTAAAATAATGTTTTTCTAAAAGTAATCAGGGATAATACAAGACATGCAGATTCGATCATGTATATTAAATATTAACTTTTAGGGTTCAATATACTGAAATGAAATACGATCGGATTTTACTTTGTGTAGCTAGTTTGTCTATTATTGATTCATCATCAAAACCTATAAAGGGTACTTCACTTTCACTTATACTCTTGAAAGAGTGATCTCAAAAACCTAACTTCAAATGTATACCAACTGATAGAGTTTATATTAAGACATTTTTATGCGGATTCAGGTTGCTTTTGGTTCTTGAGTTGCTGGGTGCATTTACTCATAGTCGCGCATATGTTAGTGTTAAATTTACCATTACACTGTCGATTAATGTTACAAATAAAATTTGGTAATTATATCAGAACTTAAATTAGGTTTTTCATATTTCGATTTAATTTTTTACTACGTCTAGCTTTTAATTTTGTTTCAAATTGATACAATTTGTTTGTAATAATAGTAACATTTTCTAATTTAATGTTCACCATCTTGAACTATATAAAATTAATTCTAGATTCATTCATCATCAGGTACCAAAAAAGCTTTATAATATATCATTCAAGATTAACTGGAATTTTAAATTTTATATACATCATCTTGAACTCATCGCCATCAATTTTGAAAAGTTGACTTCTTATTCGTAATCAGCAACTACTAAAGTTCATGTGCGATACTTAATTATTAAATTTTATTGAATGCAGAAATGCCAATTTTTAACGTCCAGTGTCAGACTAGAAACCAAAGCAGCCTCAATCAAGAGGGGTTTCAAATCGGGCGGAAATTGCTATAACTTTTGAAGAAAGGCCTCATAACACAATTAAAAATAATTACTGTTAGGAAACAGTTAAATTAGAGATGCAGATTACTCTTAGTGACTCAAGATAGCAAGAAGTGGATCCGTATCCAACCAGTCTTCGGACTGACGACCTTATATATAATGATAAAAACTCTGAACGAAAAACTAGAAGTGATACTGTACTGACTGGGGTCTAATGCAATCGTTGGTTGGAGTTGCTTCCTAACGTTTCTCTAGCCCGAGTCCACATCCAACATCGGAGATGAAGAAGTTCATCACTTCATCACTCCTTGAACTGTTTTCAGACTTACCTTCTATGATGAAAATGAATATGATGCAATGTACAGCGCACTTTAACGGTAAACACTCATGTAGGCCTATGAATGTGGTGTACGACATTTTGGATAAAGATGGTTTTGGTTTTGCGATTGAGGCAATTTTAAAAGAAAAATTTTTTTACAAATCAACATTAATGTATATAATTTAACATATGTGTTTGCACCTCGATTTCCACAAACATCATTGATTTAGTGCCTTACA
Organism: Agrilus planipennis; assembly: GCF_000699045.2. Taxonomy (NCBI): domain Eukaryota; kingdom Metazoa; phylum Arthropoda; class Insecta; order Coleoptera; family Buprestidae; genus Agrilus; species Agrilus planipennis. The sequence continues at coordinate 416,541 of NW_020442430.1, forward strand.
TATACTGATGCAGACAGGCACGTACTAGCGAATTCTTTGACTTCTTTTCACAGTGACGGAGGGTGCGTGGACTGCCGATCCACGCGCTATGTAAAGCCCCTGTTAAACGGCGCGTGGATTACCAATCCACGCTACGTGTAACAGGTTTTGTGCAAGGTGGTGCGGTCAAGCACGTCCTAGTGGCTTCTTCGGCTTCTTTTCGCAGTAACGGTGGGCGCGTGGACTGCTGATCTACGCTCCACGCGCCATTTGGTTTGTCAATCTTTGTAAGGTTCGGTTGACCTGGAATAGACAGGCGCGTGGAATGCCGATCCACATTTTACGCGCCGTGTAACATGGCCTTATCGTGACCTTTATAGAAATAGATGGTAAGATAACGCTAGTAATAAATAAATGATAATATTATATATGTATCTATGCAAAACTAATTTAGGCAACTCAGTTAATAGGTTTAGAATACAAAACGTAGTTGGTTTTCATTGGGATAATTATGGTCACAGTTCATCATTATTGTTTGAAGTGCTACTACTACCTACTGCTACAATCTTTTATTGACTTTTGATGCTATTTTGCACGAAGAGAAAACTTTACGAACTGTTCCATTATTCACAAAAATTTGTTTATTTAACGTGCTTTATGATTTTAATGTATTATATGCATAATTTTACCATCCACGCGCATAATTCCCATGTAATGTCTCTCGCTCAAGTTGCAAATGCTGCCACCGGGTGGTGCATGCCTATTTGACGGATAAAACAACTGTTCATGTTTTAGTTTGGTTTCAATTAAAATCTTTTTTTTTTCCTTCTCGTGGCTAATGGGTATCTGTTCGTAATAGCGGCCTTGACGGCTCATACAATATACATACATGCATGTGCACCTTTACATGTGTGCTATAAACGTCTCTAGACGTTCGCTAGACACCAAGAATGCTGGGCCTGCTTGCTTTCTTGTTTGTTGTTCGTATTTATGTCTGTGTGTATGTGTGTGTAATACTAAAGGTCGCGGCTCGTGACTGATGAAGTCATAAAACGGTGCGCACTACGGCAACATTGTTTTTCTGTTCCATTGAAGAAGAAAAGAGCGGACATTAGTGTTCTTTGTTAGTTGCTAAACGATCTTATCCTATCCCACAGTTACTCAATAACGGTCTATTGTTTCCTATTCAGCTGCGTCCTCGCAGCCAAAACGGATACGATACGTACGATAACTTAACTTAGTTCCATTAGTTTTGTGGTGTGTACAGGTAATGTTAATTGACGTAACAACAGGTAGCCAAACACCCTCTTTAGTTCAACGGTCAAGAAATATAACTGCACTTAGCGTGAAATTATAAAGTTCAGCTCGAGGGTGTTTAAACAGCGTCGAGTACTCTTCTAATAAGAAAGAGATCGAGTGGACTGCCCTGCCAAAAAAGAATGAACCGGAACTTTTTTATTGAGTAACGAGAGACGTCTTAACCCTATTTTTAGCCCGTTAATTCATTGAAGACTTTCAAGTGTTTATTACATACATCTTTGTGTATTTTCATTAGTGTTGCCCAAATTCAGTCTTGGTCTTGCAGTCTTGGTCTTGTTCTTGCGTTTTTGCAAGACCAAGACCAAGAACAAGACCGCGTATTTTTAGCAAGACCAAGACCAAGACTGACCGTGCAAGACTTGAGCAAGAACAAGACATAGCCTGCAAGACTCTTGCGTCTTGCAGCTAGGACTTAGCGCTATTTCACTGAGTAGTTAGGTGTAACAGTTCGGTGTATAGGTAGGTACGCTTAGGAATTCTATGAGACGCAAAAAACTGTATCAAAGAATATGAAAAACTGGACCTATGCGCATTACGACTAATACCATAAACATAGCGAATAAAAAAATTATTAAAATCAAACTGAGTGCATGCATAGTTATGTTTTAACCATCGGCACTTTGATAATGCGGCATCAAAGGTTTTGTACTTACTTCTCAAAGAAATTTGCCGCTTTTCGGAAGTACATGGTTATGATACACGCGCCGGCGGCTTCTTTTGAAATCTAAAACAATCGTTGCCGCCACGCCGAAATCATAACATTTGACACTATTTGATTGCCGCCATAGGGTGTAGGTATACTCATGCAAAATAATTTCGAATTTTTTTACACGCTTTATATTATTGTTTGATTTGCGGCGGCATCCTTATCATAGAGCCGGCACGTGGCGAGGCGGCGCGGTAGAAAGCAAGGATCATAAATGTTTATTAAGAAACAGTTACTTCCATGGAAAACGACATATAGGTCAGTTGATTTTTCGAATTTCTTATCAAATCTTCAGTTATTTATTAATCTGCTTGATCTTTACTATGGCTATATTCATTCAAGCTCACAATGTTCCAATTCTAATACGTTTTTCTAGGATTTAAAGTAAACTTTAATAAATAGTAATAGACTAATAGGTAATTGCAAGACTTGCAAGACTCTTGCTGCAAGACCAAGACCAAGACCAAGACTGGGAGCGCAAGACCAAGACCAAGACCAAGACTGGGAGCGCAAGACCAAGACCAAGACCAGGTGTATTGGCGCAAGACCAAGACCAAGACTGGCTAAGTCTCGTCTCGTTCTTGCGTTTGGGCAACACTAATTTTCATATACTGCTCTGTCTGCACTTTCTTTTAACTACATATGTTTCGTATAATTTTTGGAATAATGCTAGGTAGGGGTCTTACTAGTCATTTAAATTCAAAACTTCTTCAGAAATAAACATCGTCTTATTGTTAGTTATTAGTATATATAACAAAAACATACAACGTGTAATTATACAACACGCTACTGAAGTGAAACTTCTTCAAACACTCAAACATACCGGAATGGGGGTTAAGGAATTGGTTTAATGGTATTATTTGTACACTATGCTTCGCACGGGTGCAATGCTGATAGTAAATATACTATAGAATGTCTTTATATACAACAATCACAGCTTTTTGTCGTTAGACAATACAAATCGGTCACTACTGCCGCAACCGCTATGTCCCTGCATTTTAAGTCTGTAATATCTTCGAAAACATTCATTTAAATTACATGCTGTAAAGGGCCATATTGATCTATATTAAATGCACAATGTATTTAAAAGTATTTAATTGGATAAGGATTAATGCTGTATTGCATAAAATCGCTTCGTATTATTTCTTGTAAAAAGTAAAGGATAAAAAATGGTTATTGTGGGTTATCCCTAAGAGATAGACATATACCATATGTACTTTTTTGTAGACCTTTTTAAGGTGTCAATACTGTAGTTTATTATTTTGATCTATCTCGTAAGGTTCAGCCAGCGTTTGCAATGTAAGCGTAAAAAAATGAATTTATTTACATCACATTACAAACCTCTAAAATTATCAATGTTTCTCTACTATATTGTGCATTTATTATACATATAAACCTTCCTCTTGAATTACTATATCTATTTAAAAAAACCGCATTAAAATCCGTTGCGTAGTTTTAAAGATTTAAGCATACATAGGGACAAACAGCGGGAGAAATGCGTTGCATCATTTCGTTACATAGCAACTCGCATGAAACGAACTTACTCTAGCGTGCGTAAAGAAGTTTCACTTCAAAAAGCTACATAAAAATTTTGACTAAATTTAGTTTTGATTTACTTAAATTTTTTGAAATTTGGGGAATTCATAAATTATCAAATTAAATTCGTTTCTCAAACTAATTATAGTATCGTAAGAATTTTTTTTATCACGTCAACTTTGCCGCTAGTGGACAGTTTTGTCTCAAAATGCACTAGTAATTTTAATGTTATAGAAGAGAAGATGGATCTTCAATAGCTGGTGAGATTCCTTCTTGTTATAATTCATTGATGTATATTTATTATATCTGATGATTAATTGACCCAGATGCGTCTAAAGTTATACAGTTTGTCTATGCCAAAATTACGAAAAAATCTGTAGGTACAGAAGAAGGCAATTTTATTTCCCTATTCCTAAACGTTTACAGGAGCTGCATTTCTACAAGCACTATTCATATTAGTTCAGGGGCGACTTTCTAAGGTGCTATTGATATGTAAAAAATAATATTTTGGCAGCCTAATTACTAAAACTTATTAATATAGTAATTTAATGTATCTATACCAGACCAGATGTTGATTTTCTAGCGTAAAAAATCGCCTTTGAATGTCCGTCCTGTTCGGTCAACTACTCGGACTAGCACCGCTCCTTTCAGCGTGCACATTTGCTAGCATAATATAACAAATTTAGTTTGGTTTGTGAGCTGCATTGAAGCCAGTTAAAGTCAGTTAAGATGTGCAGATACTGCTTCTTTTGAATTCAACTACAGGTAGCAATGTACTACAGATGACGTTTACCATACTGTTTGTAATAAGTCATATTCCATTTACTGCTCCTATTGAACTTCTTTCAGTTCTTTTTAAAATATCGAAATGGTTATTTATTTTTAAATCGCGATTGTCCTTGTGAAAATCGACGTGCCATGTGTGTAAATGTTCATGATTCGGTTTCTGCATTGTTATTTTTCCCCGTCGTTTCGAGGAGGTAAAAATTGCAGACTGTGACCTAGTAAAATCGACCAAGGCGTTATGCCGAAGTACACATATAACCTACGTGTATTTGCTCATGTCTGTGTCTACCCATGTCCGTGTATGCTTGTTTGCAATCTAGGTCAGTGGTGGACCAGTTTAACTGCAGGAACTTGTCTAATATTCGTAGACACACAATAAAAATGTTCGCGTTGAGGGATTTAATTTGTAATCCTGATAATACCTAAAGTTCCTGAAACAGAGTACTAGTCAAACAGCTGCCTCATTAATTATTCATATTATCATTTAAAAATACAAATAGTTTCGCATTTTTTAAGTAAGTAGTGGTAATAAGGATATAGAAATACCCTCTTGTGCGTAACTATAATCATCGTATTGTATCGTAAACGTTGAAAGCAAAATGTCTTTTTTATTTTTTTTATCGAATATAAAAATGTATGAATGTATGTTACCGGAAATGTATGAAATCTAGGAATTGTATACAATTTCGAGGCTATTTAGGAAATCTACAAAATATTATTTCAAAGATTTTTTAACACACATATATCCTAGGAAATGTATACATTATATGAAATCCCGATATTGTACTAGGAAATGTATAAAACTAACGCTCTCTGTGAATAAAATGAATAAAACACGTTAGTAAACTGAGAATCAGAGTTTTCTGTGTTTAAGTGGTCCTAGTACAATCGCCTGATCGCATTGTTTGGTTAGATTAGGTTAGGTTAGGTTTGGAGATGTATATACATTAGTGACGGTACACAGTACATCTATCTCTGTCTAATACCGCTTACCCACCCATTCCTACGATTTTTAACTGGAGGCTAAATAATACTCTCCATTCTACACTCTGGCCTAGTAGCACCACGTTGAAATTTTATTTTTTAAAGTTTGGTTTGCAGAAATTAATGTTCAAGGATTTCTCTTCTTTGTTTTCATCTAAATTATACATATAAGTTAGTATATATTGGTGTATAGGTAGATGAACAGTATAAAATTCTTAAAATTTGATTTGAACCTTTCGATAATTTTTGTAGAGAACTATGCGAAATTAAAGGAAAGAACGATGGTTTAAGATTTGGCCAACGATGTTTTTGTAGGTATTTGAAAAATTGTGAAATTATGGAGAAAGAGTATAACATGTTTGAAACTGTTGATTGAACAGGCTTCGTTCTAAATTTGCATATGGTCATTGTCAACTTGGTGATGAGGCGTATATGAGCTCTATTGACTAGCGATGTAAATCGTCCTGTAATAATACAAAGTCGTCTATTTCTTAAGCACGACATATAAATTCTGTTTATAGATTGCACGAAAGGTATAAAAATCGCGTCGATTCTATAGACATAAAATATATAGATAACCAAGTCATACAGAATAATAATTAGTAACGAAAGCAATAATTGTCATAGTCGGGTTTTCTTAATTGATATACATCGCTAATAAGTGATATGTGCGTGTACGAAATAGTGAAAGAAGTAACGATACAGGACTAGTAATAATAAAAATAGTGTTCATCTGCATACCCATGCAGTTAGTTTATTATGTATTAAGTTCCCTAAAGTAAAACAGATCGAGTGCTGAGTTGCATTTTGAACTGGGTTGACGACTGTATCGGAGTCTCCTGAGATATTTGTTACCTGGTTTAATTCTAACGTCACGGTGCCGGCAAAGTCTGTCGTCTTTCTAACCTACTTAGAAGCGAAATCTTGTCAAAAATAAATTCGTGTCGAAACGCCTTCGGGTGCTTTTACTTTGTCGACCGTGTCGCGCATGGAAACAGCGTGGGTGACAATTCGTCCGTAGGTTAGTCGCCTTTTTTGGACAGAAAGACGAAATCCAGAATCCATGCTCACAGTTATTATCTTCTACTTCTACAAGTACACATTATTTTAAGAATTAATCAGCGGATTGTTACTTTTTTCGCGAATACACTAATCTTTCCAGTACACACAATTGTGCCACCTTAATGTAAGTGTAGATGAATTGAATTAGCGGCGATATTGTTTAAAGCCGTAAATGTAAGAACTGTTCTATAGAGGTTGGCTGTTAACATATACACCCGGAATCACACTTAATCTAATCTAACAAATAAACAATATACAATCATGAGTAAAAAAATACACAACAAATACTACACCGATGTTGATAATCACCAGTTGATTGAGTGCAGCGTTGCGGGTCCTATTTCTTTACCAGGGCCGGAATAGTACTTTTAACTACGTTTTTCTCGAAAACATTCCACAGTTTTCGGACATAAAACAATGACTAAATTTTCATATTTTATCTAGCTCTATCACCTCCTGTAAGCTCTACTCTTAATTCTCTTACACCCTGTATAAATAAGGCACGAATTCAATCAAATTTTATAATTAAATTTGTTTTATGTACACAATGTTACGAAAATTAAAATTAATCCTTGTAGTTTTAAACACGTTTGTAAAACTGTCAATCTTAATCGTGGATTAAAGTGTAAAGGGATTAAAATATCATATGAAAGCAGAATGCATAAATTTAATGTAATATTAAGAAAAAGTATTGTTCAATCACTATATGTATATACATATCAATGGCATGGTCGCGGCGTTAAGTACACATTATAATTTACCTGCTTCCTTCGAGGCGTTAAGTGCACGCAAAAAGGTCGCGGCGCTAATAATATAACAGCTTTTCCACCCTGCCAACGATCCATGACATCAAAATAATGTTTTGAATTGTAATAATGCTCTTTTATCTCGGAATAAGGAATGCGGTTTTCAGCCAGAAAAGTACTAGTTTAAACTCAGGTCTGCAATCTCTTGGAACTTCAGAAAATCAAACTTCTAAGTCAATAGAATCAAAAGATACGGATATGCCCCTTGTTTTGACACTCGCAAAGGAATCAAAACCTACTGGGCACTTCCCGTTGATCTAGATTTCTGAAATTCCGCAAAAACCAAGTGAAATATTTTTTTTAATATTATAATTATACGTTTTGGGAACCGATTTTAGGGGGAAACATGAAATATACTCGGAAACAGAGGGAAAGATCTTCTACATTCGATTCCCTTAGCGGATTATATTTACATACCTACAAGTTTGTACGGAACCCTCGGTGCGCAAGTTCGACTCGGACTCGGTTTTGTAAGAAACGTAGGAACCCAATAAGGCGCAGGGTGGCAGTATTTTCCACAGAAGAGTAAAGGATGAATAGCTTGTATAAACGATGCCGCAGGCTGTGGTTGTTTGTGAAATGAAATCGATAGCGCAAAATTCAAATAAATCAAAGGGTGAACTCTTACAAGAAGAATCGTAGATATTTGCATAAAAGGACCGATACGATACGATGATGGTAGCTCGCTTACTACGTATGGTATGTGCTACATACATATATGTCCCCAGTATAGAACCAAACACAAATGTATCACGATGAAACATTAGATTAGTTACACCACAATATAACAAAATAGCGTAAACATGGTCAGTCAATTAATGGTATCTATTGGAAAAGTAAAACAACAATACTGGTACAGGCATGAAGGTCTAGTTAGGCATATTAGAGGCAGAAACAGGAGTTAAGAGGAGTAGAAGTAGACCTAGATTAGAATACTGTTCAGAAATTTGAGGATGTTGGATGTTCTAGTTTGCGGCATAACCATCAAGGTCTATTTGGGTGAAGGATTGAAAGCTCATTCAGCGCACGGAGGACGGAGCCACTGATACTAGTTTTACCTAGGGGTTCAGTGCGACCTTCTAGAACCCTCTGGTACGGGCAGGACTTATCTATCTAACCACAGTAGGTTTAGAAGCTTGGTGCCCGAGTGAGTTTACACCGCTCACCCATTGAGGTGTATCTCTTCTCACCTAGCATGTCAGGGTACCTAGGACCGGAAATCTGGAAAACTCCGGAAAATAACAGAGAAAAAGCCGAGAAATTTGTAAAGCGTGCAGGAAGATTTTCAAATCGCGCGGTATCGACGAAAAAATACGTTAATTTTTTACGAATAACATAAAATGTACGTGATGGTTATTTTCATTCAACCTCTCTGTTTTATTCTTAATCATCCACCTAACATTAATTGCTATTTCTAATAACTTGAATACTATAAATAATGTGGATCGAAACGATATAATCGGAAAAGTTACGTTTCATTTGGTGCTAGATACCCTAATGTAACTAGTACCATTACAAGCCCAATCTCAGGCCTCAACATGGAACCCTCGGGCTTCCTGTAGTACCAATTTTCATCACTGGTCGGATGTTGGAGGGATAAATCTCGGATTACTCGGATTACTCGGATTACTCGTATTTCGGCACTAGTAAGCCACCTTCCCTTGACCCTGACACTTACGTCGATCGGGCTATCATGACCCCTCTAGGATGACTAGTGAGCAAGGCCACTCTGTCATACAATAAGTGACCTCTGATTAGTTCTATATTGCTTTATTATTTATATGATAAGACCGTTGAAGGTATTTGTTTGAATGAATTTTTCTATACCACGTCGTATTTCTCAAAAGATGATGCCGTTTAATGATTGCATAATACAGAATATCCAAAGTTCGGTTGTCAACTCGTCATTAGTGTACGCAGTACCAAAAAAACAAAGATACCGAATCGTCTAACATTGTTTCGACGTATGTAGTCAGAGCTTTATATCCGTTGTTGCTGCTGTCACCTCTCGCAGCGTACTGTGCTAAAGCAATGGTACGTAAAACCAGGGACTCGGGTTCGATTCTCGGCGAGGATGTGACACTAGTAACAATTTTTCCTCATCATCTGAAGTGGTAAAAAAAAATCGGTTGTCTGTAAAGTTGGTTTACTGACGATAGTTCAACGTGACAATGTCATAAGAAAATACTGATGGAATGGTTTCATTTTTCAATAGAAAGTTTTAATTTTATTTGTTTGATAGATATTTTGTATGGATATAGAGAAGGAGGTAAATGGAAATGTATTATTGTATAGCAGCTGTCCACGCGGACGCATCGCTCACTCAAGTAGGAGAGAGACAGATGTCGAACGCTGCCGAACGCGGAGGCCGATTGTGCCTCTTTGTCGGTCGTTCCGCGCTCTCGCTTCCACTTCAAGCCTTAAATGGAACGCCTCAGAGCGAGGTTACGCCTCATGAGTCATGTTTTTTCGTGCGTGCAGCCGGGCTCCATCGAATTATAAGACGTTGTCACGTCAAAAGTTAACTCACTTTAATGTATTGAGATTAGCCCTACAAAAATTCTTTTAAATGTCTTATTTTTTATAGTTTGTGCTACTAAAACTCTCGATTACGCTTGATAAGTTTTGTTTTATGAGCAAATCATAGAATTTAAAATGCACGTAGGTATGGTAAAATATACGTCATATAGGTAAATAGTCACATGAACGATGTATAAATCGTTTATGTCTGGTTTTATCCACTGAGCTCTGCTAGCGTCTTTGAACTTTGATGAGTTTTTTTTTTCTGTTTCTCTAATAACGTTGATATGACATGCAGATGTGTAGTTGATACAAGCATTCTCAGTCTCAAACATTCCCCTTACATGTATATCCGCACCTGTATGTGCGGTTGCCAAGTTATATTAGTTTTCTTTTCATTTCAAAAAGTTGCAATTTGTGGTAATATCGTTTGTTTTTTGTTTGTTCCAGGTAAGTTCAGCGCAATTGCATCGAATTGAGCGAAGGAAAAAGGGAGACGTGTGTACGTACGTCTACCGATCGTGGACCGAGTGCCGCATGAAATCTTAGTTTTCTTACCACTTTAAATTCTTCAGAAGCTTTTAAATCGCAGTTGTATTTATGTGAACAACGGCTATTGATAATACCCACTAAAATAACCGACAATATGAAAGGTAAATTAGTTCGTAATTCGCAGTTTGATCGAACGATTGCAAGATTTGTAGATTATTTTGCAGCAAAATCTTTGGATGACTCCAAAAAACTTCGTTTACAACAGCTACAGCTCAATAACAGTTCATTTGCTTGAAATATTTATTATCAAAATAGCTTAAATATTGTGCACATGTCTACATCGACATTTTAAAACAATAAAAACGACAAAAATAACTATATAACTTAGCAATGGGTGACTATTTGATGTTCTTGTTCATCCGTTTGCTGGGAATTCGGAGATATCAGTTTTGTATTCAGGTCAGTTACGCACATTCCACACACATACTCAATCTACGCAAAGGAATGCGTAGTATGTACATACCTAATAAGGATGTACCTCTATATGTATACATGCGTATATGTACACAGATAGATTCATACATATCTACATACATTACATTGATTATAAAATTGACCAATCAAATGATCCCATTAATGTATACGTAATATCAGTATTAAGACTATCATTTACATTCTCAGTTCTATTATAGTAAAATAGTAGTCACTTTTCTACATTTCAGGTAGAGATACACCGAGTAGTGATTTTGCCCTGATTTGGGCAACATTGGTTTTCTATTTTAATTTTTCTGGGTCATGTAGTTCCCCAAAAAAAATCAAAATATATCTGTTTGTTTAACATTTAACAAAAATCGGGTTTCGTACTTTTCTTAAGAACACCCTAAACTATCATTTGCCAGAAGCGCAGGTTCTAACGCATTACTATGTGGCTGGAATTTATTTAATAAGTTTTAAGTTTTTTTTAAATAAAACAAAATGCGCTTCGTACTTGTGTAGATAATAAAGAAAGCTTTGAGCTTTGAGCTTTCCAAACCATCTTAAGTTCTGTTTAAAAAGTCGTTTAACGATAACTTATAGGTATGATTTAGTCACCTTGCAAGCTTTTAGTATTTATAGATATTATAGGCTCGTTTCAACAGTTTTACCCCTAACGTCTCTTTTAAAATCCGTCAACCGAAAATTTAAATTTCATTGGTTTAGCGTTTAATGAAAACCTATATGCCAACAAGCCACAAAAACACCGAACTTGTGACGCTCAGGTCATACACATATATATTATTGTTCACGAGAAAAAGTAAACGCCATATACCAAAATAACAAATAATTTAGTGTAGTAATCAATTAATAATAATACAAATTAGGTTAAACGACCTATCTCAATGCAATCTTAATTACATCATTATTGCTACTGTTGGTTTTCCTTTTTTCTCTGGTAGAATTACCCGACACTACCTGGTGTCACCTAAAAGAAGTTCCGGATCCAAACCGGGTAGCCTGATCATCTCTAATTTCAAGTGATGAGTTCAATATCTACTGTTGCTAATCAGATTGGTTTTGTACAGACCATGTTGATGTGTTAATAATCTTAAAATAATAATATTTTATATATCCTGACAATGTATGTAGTTGTTACGAATTTGTTTCTTCTTTATCAGTCGGTTATTGAGATATATAACAGATATTCGGAATAAATTTATGGAGTGAATGATCGCCAAAAAGCATTCGTTTGAATAGTGTAACAAAGTCCGGGAGCCGGGAACGCCGGGCGACTCGACAGTCGGACGGGACGAGTTTGCTGTTGCGGAACGGAACTCCCGAAGTCAAATTAGTAGGACGTTTCGTTGAAAAAGGGAATAATTATTAATAAGCTGTTCTCTGATGTATGTGTTAGGACCACTGCCAATTTTACACAATGCCCTCTCTTTCACATGCCAAAACTTCAAAATGGGACCGTATTATTATCAATTAAAGCACTTTTGGGTGCAATCACCCCGAAAGTATAATTTTCCAGATTTTCAGGCTAAACGACCGACAGCTTGTAACGGCCATTTTATTCCATTACAATTTCATTATGTCGATATAGAAATTAATTATGACTTGTAACTTGTAGACCGTAGCGCTTCATAAAATGAAAACATCGAGGTCGTTGCGTTCTAGTAAATTTTATTTGTATATTTAATCCGTTTTTATGAGATATGTAAATCAACTGAAAATACATTTTTATAGTCATCTATCTCCTCATTATATTTGTTAATTAATTCATTTCGTTAGGTTGATGCTTAAAACAATGCTGATAATTACCCAAAAATAATTGTTTTCCTGTAAAGTAATTAAAAACCTTTTTCGTTAAAAAATTTATACATTTCTCACCAGGTAATCAGCAACTCACAAGACTCCAACAGTAAAATTTCTCGCTACCACGACTAAGATCAGAATCTGGATTTAATCAGAGATAATACAATTTAGAATGAAATTTTCAAAATTGTAGCAGTAATTTTTACAAATCGGTGATTGCCTAAAATTTAGATGAATTTAAAAAAAAGATTATTAATATTAAAACCGATTACAATTGATGTATGAAATTTGAAAAATTCAAGAGTTAAGCTGTTCCGGAAATAATGACGATGGTGCTCGTGAAACTGCTAGTGCATTCTCATTGGTTTTTGCTTGATACTTCCACATTCAACTTATTTTTATATTTTGTGGTAATACTTTGCTGAATGCAGATTATTACTAATCATTACGTACAATTGACTTGTCTATGTACGTATCCGCTGTTTGTGAAGATCACGAATAGGTATGTGTGTTTCCTCGAAAGCAGATAAGATAACGCCGTAACTGTTGACTCGTTAACTAGGGTACTTTGTATGCGCACTTTCCCTACATTATGGTACTATGACGAGAGGCACTCTACAGTGCCTCCAGAGATGTTACCTTTCAAATATTCCGGAATGCTGATCACTGATCAGACATAGTCTATGTATTTTGCCGAAAATACAAACAGTTAAATAATATCAACATCATCATCATCATAGGGTCGTCAGTCCTAAGACTATCCTGAGCTAATCTTTGATTTTCCTAAAATTAGAACATCCCACATCTTTAACTATTCGACCTAGGTCTGCTTCTAATGCGTCTTATTAAATTAGAAAGAGTAAAAGAACACAGGACGTTATGGAAGTCAATAAGGAATATCTCAGTTAGGTTGGTAGGACACCTTCTCAGGCATAAGGAGCTAGTTAGTTTAATCATAACCAAACAATTAAATCAAAAAGGTCAAGTAGATAAAAATCACAAATATTAAAGATGCCATGGTCTTCTTTTATTTTAAATTGCAAAAACGTTTTTAATTTTCTTTTGACTCGTACTGACTAAATTTTTAGCTATTGTTCTAATTTCAGAACATTCTAAGTATTTTTAGGTTCGAGGATTCACATCAAGCGAAGCCAATTTCAAAGTTTAGAGTCGCATCTGCTGTAGGTACTCTTGGTGTCACTTTCCATTTGCCACTAAAAAAATCTGTTTTCGACAGCACACAATTTTTATTTTCGTTTTACATCTCAACTTTTCTTCTCCACGCTATGTATAAATATAGTCTCAGATTTAATTGAATGTCGAACATCGCGATTAAGCAAGTCAGCCTTCTCTTCACTGTAAATAAACGATGAATGAAGAGAAGGAGAGAAATATTATTAGAGTGAAACATTCTGATGTTTATTTATAGTGACTTCGTAAACAGTTGTTAAGCGCATCAGTATTCTTTCGAATAACAATTGAAGTATGTCACAAGTTCTTTTATAACTGTTAACATAAAACATTAAAATTTTTATAAACTTCTTTTTCTATTTTAATTGAAAAATTATTTGGTAAAGGTCTAGATGATGGCGGGGGATCAAANTCGCACCGAACCCTAAAAAAGACTGAAAAGTAAAAAATTAATGAATCATTTTACTTCAGATTTATAGACTGCTGATTTTTCTTTTTCTTTTGAATGAATAAAAAGCAATAATGTTTGACTTTCACTTTTGGAAATTCTGTTTGTCTTGAATGTATAGAGAGTGGGCCGTAAAACAATAAAAAAGACGCTTTTTCTCCATCTTAACGTCTGCCCACTTAGTCATTGCCGCCTACAAGCAAGCAGTGAAACTGCCGCCCCTCGGACTTGCGGTAACAACCACCACCACTACCTCGCCTTACAAGGCCCTAGTAATAGAATTGTCGCATGAGCGCACATCTTGAAGAAGTACTAGAAGCTCCATTGCACTTTTCCCGATACATTTACACACATACACACGCGGGTACATTTACAGATGCATCTATATCGCAACATCGCCATCGTCCTCTTCAGCACGATATTTTCGCCTTTTATCCCGTGTAGGGACTTTTGATTTGTATTCGCTCCGTGGTGGATGGAGCCCCTTAGCAGATGGTGATCGAAGAAAACTCGCTATTCATGATGTCCACCGCAGACGTTCGATTTTATTAATAGGAATCTTGAGAAAGAACCTTATCAGACTCGTTTTCATTTAACGGTCATCGTAATCTTACCCAATCGATAACAGCAAACGAAAACTTAATTGTTTAAGAAATTGGACATGTCATAATTTTGTACGTGTAGGACATAAATCGGAAGAAATTAATTTGTAGATACCTGATGGTTAATGTTTACGCTTAAGCTGCAATTGGCATCTATACTACTTATATATTTATGAAATTTTCTATCCTTTTTGAGTTTGATCTTGAAATTGTATTATCGTACATACTTTCGTCATAATCGGAAGAAATTTTACATACTTGACGTTCCTTATGCAACATAAACGGATACTAAGAAGGGATTTTTTAAAATCCAACCCCTAAAGAGATGAAAAAATGGTTCAAAGTTTGTATGGATCAAAACACAACCTAAACCCCTGAGTTTGAAGATTTCAGACTTTACACATATGTAGGATCTTTATTGTAAAATGAACTTTCAAAATACCACCCCTTATGTTATAAAATGGGTGTTTGCAATAAGGGGCAAGCTTTGCGGGATGTTAACTTAATGCAGCAGGGAATGTCATGGTGAGCAAAACAGTATAATTAAGAGATAAAAACAATTTCTAAAAAGTCCTAAGTCGGTCCTGGGCGTGAATTGGTAGCACAGGTATTAATACAATGAATTGCGATAACAACTAAGCAACTAACTTGGTGAAGGACGTATACAGTGTCGCTTGTGGAACGAACAATAACGTAAATATCAACAGCTTGCTACTACACTACTACACACCATAATGTTTTTACGACCGTTACGATAAAAATTAATTAAATAAACAATTTTGTTCATCGCTGATAATATGCAGCATCCATCAAAATGATTGCCGGTTTCTTTTAATCTCTGTACCGCATTTAAGACGGTTTGTCGCTGAGGAAGTCTTCGTTACATTAACATTGTACTTGCATTACCCGTGAATTAGTTCATGTTAAAAAGTTGTTCTGTACTAAACGCTATTGTAACAACTACCTATGTGCTTTTCTGCACTAACCCCGTCTTATGACAGATACACTGACCTAATTTTAATCAGATCGACTGACTACAATATTAAAAGAATAAAGAACTACTATTAGGTTGTAACATAAACATCATCAGTCACACTTAATCTAATTTAACAAATAACAAATAATGCGTGAGTACAAAATTACAGAAGAAATACACAACACGGATGCTACTAAGCAACAGCTGATTGAATGCAGCGTTATATTGTAGCATTTCTCTCCAGGGTCGGAATTACATTTGCCTGCACTCTCGACTACGTTTTTCTCGAAAACGTTGAACTTTCGGACTTGCAAACGTTTACCTAATTTTCTCGTTTTATTATCACCTCCTGCAAGATTGGTACTTATTTTAAAAACACCTTGTATTATCTAATTCTACGCCGACGAATGTCACAAAAGCTATTATACAGTGACTATTTAAAATGCGATTGTAATTAATCCCCAGAGAGACACCAACGTAACTCCAGGAAAAAAACGAAAATCGAATAGCGTAAATTCAAAATTTGTAATACCTTTTGAACAGACTTCGTAGATAGTATGGTGGTACTGGCTGTGGTTGAATCATTAGGCTGAGTCATTAGGTTAGTATTGAGAAACTCCATGTTTAAAGTTGAGTGCTATGCATTATAGATCATTAAGATAAGTGTAGTAATCATGATCATGATTGCATACTTTGTAGGATATTTTGTATAGTAGATACGGACTCTAAGTGAGTGATTCCGACTCGCACTAGTCCAGTTTTTCATTTCATTATTAATATGAAAACGAATTGTACTAGTTATCAAACTAAATAAACCACTATTTCTGTTTGTGCGTATCAGTTTCAGGAAATTGAAGGGTTTTTGAAGTTTCAGCGACTGTTTAAATAAATTAGGAAATTGAATATATTGATTTTGATATGTTTGATAAGCTTTCGATAGACTTGAATAGCGGGCATATTTGATTAAATTCAGTAAAAATGAAGCTTCCACTTTTCAAAGCAAAGTTTGTCAACTGCTTTTGTTAGTAAATGGTTTACTGTAAACACCAATGGAATAATTAGTTAATTAGATCAATGTTGATTTTTATTTTTAAAATGTGAGCTTTCAGTGATTCACAATTCGTTTTAATATTCTATCGTACTCCAAGTATGATTATAGTCTAATAAAATTCATAGAGGAGATATACTAACATGTAATATCAATTCTGACAACTTATTTTTCTTTTTTGTTTACATCAGAAAATATACCATGAAGATTTCTTAGTAAAAATGGTGAATGATGANGAATGCGTAGTATGTACATACCTAATAAGGATGTACCTCTATATGTATACATGCGTATATGTACACAGATAGATTCATACATATCTACATACATTTAGGTAGATGAACAGTATAAAATTCTTAAAATTTGATTTGAACCTTTCGATAATTTTTGTAGAGAACTATGCGAAATTAAAGGAAAGAACGATGGTTTAAGATTTGGCCAACGATGTTTTTGTAGGTATTTGAAAAATTGTGAAATTATGGAGGAAGAGTATAACAATGTTTGAAACTGTTGATCGAACAGGCTTCGTTCTAAATTTGCATATGGTCATTGTCAACTTGGTGATGAGGCGTATATGAGCTCTATTGACTAGCTATGTAAATCGTCCTGTAGTCGTCTATTCCTTAAGCACGACATATAAATTCTGTTTATAGATTGCACTTATTAAATTTTATTGAATGCAGAAATGCCAATTTTTAACGTCCAGTGTCAGACTAGAAACCAAAGCAGCCTCAATCAAGAGGGGTTTCAAATCGGGCGGAAATTGCTATAACTTTTGAAGAAAGGCCTCATAACACAATTAAAAATAATTACTGTTAGGAAACAGTTAAATTAGAGATGCAGATTACTCTTAGTGACTCAAGATAGCAAGAAGTGGATCCGTATCCAACCAGTCTTCGGACTGACGACCTTATATATAATGATAAAAACTCTGAACGAAAAACTAGAAGTGATACTGTACTGACTGGGGTCTAATGCAATCGTTGGTTGGAGTTGCTTCCTAACGTTTCTCTAGCCCGAGTCCACATCCAACATCGGAGATGAAGAAGTTCATCACTTCATCACTCCTTGAACTGTTTTCAGACTTACCTTCTATGATGAAAATGAATATGATGCAATGTACAGCGCACTTTAACGGTAAACACTCATGTAGGCCTATGAATGTGGTGTACGACATTTTGGATAAAGATGGTTTTGGTTTTGCGATTGAGGCAATTTTAAAAGAAAAATTTTTTTACAAATCAACATTAATGTATATAATTTAACATATGTGTTTGCACCTCGATTTCCACAAACATCATTGATTTAGTGCCTTACATATACTGATGCAGACAGGCACGTACTAGCGAATTCTTTGACTTCTTTTCACAGTGACGGAGGGTGCGTGGACTGCCGATCCACGCGCTATGTAAAGCCCCTGTTAAACGGCGCGTGGATTACCAATCCACGCTACGTGTAACAGGTTTTGTGCAAGGTGGTGCGGTCAAGCACGTCCTAGTGGCTTCTTCGGCTTCTTTTCGCAGTAACGGTGGACGCGNCACAAATGTATCACGATGAAACATTAGATTAGTTACACCACAATATAACAAAATAGCGTAAACATGGTCAGTCAATTAATGGTATCTATTGGAAAAGTAAAACAACAATACTGGTACAGGCATGAAGGTCTAGTTAGGCATATTAGAGGCAGAAACAGGAGTTAAGAGGAGTAGAAGTAGACCTAGATTAGAATACTGTTCAGAAATTTGAGGATGTTGGATGTTCTAGTTTGCGGCATAACCATCAAGGTCTATTTGGGTGAAGGATTGAAAGCTCATTCAGCGCACGGAGGACGGAGCCACTGATACTAGTTTTACCTAGGGGTTCAGTGCGACCTTCTAGAACCCTCTGGTACGGGCAGGACTTATCTATCTAACCACAGTAGGTTTAGAAGCTTGGTGCCCGAGTGAGTTTACACCGCTCACCCATTGAGGTGTATCTCTTCTCACCTAGCATGTCAGGGTACCTAGGACCGGAAATCTGGAAAACTCCGGAAAATAACAGGAAAAAGCCGAGAAATTTGTAAAGCGTGCAGGAAGATTTTCAAATCGCGCGGTATCGACGAAAAAATACGTTAATTTTTTACGAATAACATAAAATGTACGTGATGGTTATTTTCATTCAACCTCTCTGTTTTATTCTTAATCATCCACCTAACATTAATTGCTATTTCTAATAACTTGAATACTATAAATAATGTGGATCGAAACGATATAATCGGAAAAGTTACGTTTCATTTGGTGCTAGATACCCTAATGTAACTAGTACCATTACAAGCCCAATCTCAGGCCTCAACATGGAACCCTCGGGCTTCCTGTAGTACCAATTTTCATCACTGGTCGGATGTTGGAGGGATAAATCTCGGATTACTCGGATTACTCGGATTACTCGTATTTCGGCACTAGTAAGCCACCTTCCCTTGACCCTGACACTTACGTCGATCGGGCTATCATGACCCCTCTAGGATGACTAGTGAGCAAGGCCACTCTGTCATACAATAAGTGACCTCTGATTAGTTCTATATTGCTTTATTATTTATATGATAAGACCGTTGAAGGTATTTGTTTGAATGAATTTTTCTATACCACGTCGTATTTCTCAAAAGATGATGCCGTTTAATGATTGCATAATACAGAATATCCAAAGTTCGGTTGTCAACTCGTCATTAGTGTACGCAGTACCAAAAAAACAAAGATACCGAATCGTCTAACATTGTTTCGACGTATGTAGTCAGAGCTTTATATCCGTTGTTGCTGCTGTCACCTCTCGCAGCGTACTGTGCTAAAGCAATGGTACGTAAAACCAGGGACTCGGGTTCGATTCTCGGCGAGGATGTGACACTAGTAACAATTTTTCCTCATCATCTGAAGTGGTAAAAAAAAATCGGTTGTCTGTAAAGTTGGTTTACTGACGATAGTTCAACGTGACAATGTCATAAGAAAATACTGATGGAATGGTTTCATTTTTCAATAGAAAGTTTTAATTTTATTTGTTTGATAGATATTTTGTATGGATATAGAGAAGGAGGTNATTGCATAATACAGAATATCCAAAGTTCGGTTGTCAACTCGTCATTAGTGTACGCAGTACCAAAAAAACAAAGATACCGAATCGTCTAACATTGTTTCGACATATGTAGTCAGAGCTTTATATCCGTTGTTGCTGCTGTCACCTCTCGCAGCGTACTGTGCTAAAGCAATGGTACGTAAAACCAGGGACGCGGGTTCGATTTTCGGCGAGGGTGTGACACCAGTAACAATTTTTCCTCATCATCTGAAGTGGTAAAAAAAAAATCGGTTGTCTGTGAAGTCGGTTTACTGACGATAGTTCAACGTGACAACGTCATAAGAAAATACTGATGGAATGGTTTCATTTTTCAAAAGAAAATTTTAATTTTATTTGTTTGATAGATATTTTGTATGGATATAGAGAAGGAGGTAAATGGAAATGTATTATTCTATAGCAGCTGTCCACGCGGACGCATCGCTCACTCAAGTAGGAGAGAGACAGATGTCGAACGCTGCC
>NW_020442430.1:438086-439874 GCF_000699045.2 Agrilus planipennis
CATTACTATGTGGCTGGAATTTATTTAATAAGTTTTAAGTTTTTTTTAAATAAAACAAAATGCGCTTCGTACTTGTGTAGATAATAAAGAAAGCTTTGAGCTTTGAGCTTTCCAAACCATCTTAAGTTCTGTTTAAAAAGTCGTTTAACGATAACTTATAGGTATGATTTAGTCACCTTGCAAGCTTTTAGTATTTATAGATATTATAGGCTCGTTTCAACAGTTTTACCCCTAACGTCTCTTTTAAAATCCGTCAACCGAAAATTTAAATTTCATTGGTTTAGCGTTTAATGAAAACCTATATGCCAACAAGCCACAAAAACACCGAACTTGTGACGCTCAGGTCATACACATATATATTATTGTTCACGAGAAAAAGTAAACGCCATATACCAAAATAACAAATAATTTAGTGTAGTAATCAATTAATAATAATACAAATTAGGTTAAACGACCTATCTCAATGCAATCTTAATTACATCATTATTGCTGCTGTTGGTTTTCCTTTTTTCTCTGGTAGAATTACCCGACACTACCTGGTGTCACCTAAAAGAAGTTCCGGATCCAAACCGGGTAGCCTGATCATCTCTAATTTCAAGTGATGAGTTCAATATCTACTGTTGCTAATCAGATTGGTTTTGTACAGACCATGTTGATGTGTTAATAATCTTAAAATAATAATATTTTATATATCCTGACAATGTATGTAGTTGTTACGAATTTGTTTCTTCTTTATCAGTCGGTTATTGAGATATATAACAGATATTCGGAATAAATTTATGGAGTGAATGATCGCCAAAAAGCATTCGTTTGAATAGTGTAACAAAGTCCGGGAGCCGGGAACGCCGGGCGACTCGACAGTCGGACGGGACGAGTTTGCTGTTGCGGAACGGAACTCCCGAAGTCAAATTAGTAGGACGTTTCGTTGAAAAAGGGAATAATTATTAATAAGCTGTTCTCTGATGTATGTGTTAGGACCACTGCCAATTTTACACAATGCCCTCTCTTTCACATGCCAAAACTTCAAAATGGGACCGTATTATTATCAATTAAAGCACTTTTGGGTGCAATCACCCCGAAAGTATAATTTTCCAGATTTTCAGGCTAAACGACCGACAGCTTGTAACGGCCATTTTATTCCATTACAATTTCATTATGTCGATATAGAAATTAATTATGACTTGTAACTTGTAGACCGTAGCGCTTCATAAAATGAAAACATCGAGGTCGTTGCGTTCTAGTAAATTTTATTTGTATATTTAATCCGTTTTTATGAGATATGTAAATCAACTGAAAATACATTTTTATAGTCATCTATCTCCTCATTATATTTGTTAATTAATTCATTTCGTTAGGTTGATGCTTAAAACAATGCTGATAATTACCCAAAAATAATTGTTTTCCTGTAAAGTAATTAAAAACCTTTTTCGTTAAAAAATTTATACATTTCTCACCAGGTAATCAGCAACTCACAAGACTCCAACAGTAAAATTTCTCGCTACCACGACTAAGATGGAATGGGGGTTACGGAATTGGTTTAATGGTATTATTTGTACACTATGCTTCGCACGGGTGCAATGCTGATAGTAAATATACTATAGAATGTCTTTATATACAACAATCACAGCTTTTTGTCGTTAGACAATACAAATCGGTCAGTACTGCCGCAACCGCTATGTCCCTGCATTTTAAGTCTGTAATATCTTCGAAAACATTCATTTAAATTACATGCTGTATTCATATAGGGCAATATTGATCTATATTAAATGCACAATGTATTTAAAAGTA
>NW_020442430.1:441084-466990 GCF_000699045.2 Agrilus planipennis
TTCAAAGTTAATAAATATGCCAATTTTTATACATTTATAGGCATGTAAATATGTATATAGTCATTCTTAAGCAATATTCAAAGGTAAAACATTATTTAAATATCTGTATTAATAGGTTAGGTTAGGTTATCGGGTTTTGTTCAAGTGACCACCCTCTTTCGATCCCCCACCTCCACCCACTTGAAAATAATTATTTTATTGAATTTTATTTGAATTATTGTATGAAAATTATCAAAATAATAAACTTTCAACCACCATAACTTTTTATGGGGGTGAGACCGCCGCAAAATTCTTATGTGGTTTTACTCAGGTAGCCACTCTCTTTCGATCCCCCTACCCCATTCGGGGGTGGGGGGCCATCATCTAACCCCCATAACTTTTTATGGGGGCGCGACCGCTACGAACTTTTTATGGTACAGTGGTGGAGAAGACCTCCTCTTTCGACCCCACCCCCCCTCGGAGGGCATCATCTATACCTTTACCAATTAGTTAAGGATATGGTAAGGTTTTTATTGAAGAAAGTGGTAAAAAAGGAAGGGGGAATAGAAAAATACAATGGCCGTCAACCATGTGTAACGTCTAACCTCGAAAAGGTATAATTTAAAAGAGTTACATGACAATTCGTCGTACTGTAAGAGTAAGGTTGGCAGAACGAACGGTTGACAGCTGCGGGTCTTCTTTTTGTATCTCCCATTTTCTCTCTCTCTCTTTCTCTCTGTCTTTCTTCAGACGCTATTAAAGCTCAAACTGTAGTTGGCACCGAATAATCATAGTTAATTGAATAAATTGAACAGCGCACGCTTCTCGCTACTTCCTGTTATTATTCATTTCCGTCACATTAATGAAATTAGTCTCACATACTAAGACCTGCTATAAGATGTACACCTCACATTTTTTTCTTTCACTTCTTAAAGTATGGCCGGAAAGGTTCTATGATTAAATAAAAAATATGATCTCTTACATTACAAGATTTCATTCATTTTCATATATTTTGTATGGTTAATATGTTACCTAAGTATCTATTATATTAAAAAATATTGCACAGTTAACAGAATTTGTAAATAATACGTATGAATGTACGTAGGAAATCTATAAGTAAACCTGATTGCTATTTACAAAACAACTTCAGACTGCATTTTCCTTGACTTTAAACTTGTCGTAAAGGTAATACGGCTGAAAACAATTTATTTTTCAAATTCCAACATAAACTGAATAAATTATAGCGCCAGTATTATTATAAGTTGTTTTGCACACGAGTTTCCATAAATAAGATTATGTACACATATAGTTTTTTTTGAAAACGCTCCTGCTGTGGAAGGGGAGTTGTTTACAAGGATTTACAATGTGACTGCTCATCTATTTGGACATAAAAATTGAATCATTGAATACCGAGAACCTCTAATCATTGTTCCGTACTGATGGCACCCCCAGATGCAATTAGTCCTACATACGCACAATGATGATGATGATACAAAATCATTGAATTACCTGACCAGTATTAAAAAGTCCGATACTTAAAGGACAGAATTGTGCCTTAGGCCTAATAGTTTCGGTGTTCAGGATGTTGTCGTTTAATTGGAGTTTCAAATTAGAAGTTGCCAATCTTTTGACTTGACATCATATATAACTATGGACCCATGATTCATCACCAGTTATGATCCTCTGGAGCAAAGTTAACAGAGCCCAACGGCTTCTTAACAATGTTAATGCGATGCTGTTTTTGGTCGAAATTGAACAATTTTGGTACGAATTTCGCTGTGACCGTTCTCATGCCCAAATCATTGGTAAAAATCGAACGGCCCAATCGATATGTTTATAGGTCTTATCGGTAGAAGTGAGAGACACCAACGTAACTCCAGGAAAAAAACGAAAATCGAATAGCGTAAATTCAAAATTTGTAATACCTTTTGAACAGACTTCGTAGATAGTATAGTGGTACTGGCTGTGGTTGAATCATTAGGCTGAGTCATTAGGTTAGTATTGAGAAACTCCATGTTTAAAGTTGAGTGCTATGCATTATAGATCATTAAGATAAGTGTAGTAATCATGATCATGATTGCATACTTTGTAGGATATTTTGTATAGTAGATACGGACTCTAAGTGAGTGATTCCGACTCGCACTAGTCCAGTTTTTCATTTCATTATTAATATGAAAACGAATTGTACTAGTTATCAAACTAAATAAACCACTATTTCTGTTTGTGCGTATCAGTTTCAGGAAATTGAAGGGTTTTTGAAGTTTCAGCGACTGTTTAAATAAATTAGGAAATTGAATATATTGATTTTGATATGTTTGATAAGCTTTCGATAGACTTGAATAGCGGGCATATTTGATTAAATTCAGTAAAAATGAAGCTTCCACTTTTCAAAGCAAAGTTTGTCAACTGCTTTTGTTAGTAAATGGTTTACTGTAAACACCAATGGAATAATTAGTTAATTAGATCAATGTTGATTTTTATTTTTAAAATGTGAGCTTTCAGTGATTCACAATTCGTTTTAATATTCTATCGTACTCCAAGTATGATTATAGTCTAATAAAATTCATAGAGGAGATATACTAACATGTAATATCAATTCTGACAACTTATTTTTCTTTTTTGTTTACATCAGAAAATATACCATGAAGATTTCTTAGTAAAAATGGTGAATGATGAGTCCACAGTATTGCCTGTTAAAAGTTCCTTTTTAAATTGAAAGTCCAATTTTAGCCCCGCTGGAGGATCTTTTTTCTCTGTTGTCATTAAAAAGATTTAACTGTTGATTGGTATAAAATTTTCTGTTACTTTACCGTATGTGAAGTTTCGGTAGGACTACTGTAACTTGCTTTTCAAATAATGTTAATGATGAACTGGCTCATGGATTCGATCCACGAGTGATCCTGTAAGGGTTCTTTTTTCATTCGGTCGCACCGAACCCTAAAAAAGACTGAAAAGTAAAAAATTAATGAATCATTTTACTTCAGATTTATAGACTGCTGATTTTTCTTTTTCTTTTGAATGAATAAAAAACAATAATGTTTGACTTTCACTTTTGGAAATTTTGTTTGTCTTGAATGTATAGAGAGTGGGCCGTAAAACAATAAAAAAGACGCTTTTTCTCCATCTTAACGTCTGCCCACTTAGTCATTGCCGCCTACAAGCAAGCAGTGAAACTGCCGCCCCTCTGACTTGCGGTAACAACCACCACCACTACCTCGCCTTACAAGGCCCTAGTAATAGAATTGTCGCATGAGCGCACATCTTGAAGAAGTACTAGAAGCTCCATTGCACTTTTCCCGATACATTTACACACATACACACGCGGGTACATTTACAGATGCATCTATATCGCAACATCGCCATCGTCCTCTTCAGCACGATATTTTCGCCTTTTATCCCGTGTAGGGACTTTTGATTTGTATTCGCTCCGTGGTGGATGGAGCCCCTTAGCAGATGGTGATCGAAGAAAACTCGCTATTCATGATGTCCACCGCAGACGTTCGATTTTATTAATAGGAATCTTGAGAAAGAACCTTATCAGACTCGTTTTCATTTAACGGTCATCGTAATCTTACCCAATCGATAACAGCAAACGAAAACTTAATTGTTTAAGAAATTGGACATGTCATAATTTTGTACGTGTAGGACATAAATCGGAAGAAATTAATTTGTAGATACCTGATGGTTAATGTTTACGCTTAAGCTGCAATTGGCATCTATACTACTTATATATTTATGAAATTTTCTATCCTTTTTGAGTTTGATCTTGAAATTGTATTATCGTACATACTTTCGTCATAATCGGAAGAAATTTTACATACTTGACGTTCCTTATGCAACATAAACGGATACTAAGAAGGGATTTTTTAAAATCCAACCCCTAAAGAGATGAAAAAATGGTTCAAAGTTTGTATGGATCAAAACACAACCTAAACCCCTGAGTTTGAAGATTTCAGACTTTACACATATGTAGGATCTTTATTGTAAAATGAACTTTCAAAATACCACCCCTTATGTTATAAAATGGGTGTTTGCAATAAGGGGCAAGCTTTGCGGGATGTTAACTTAATGCAGTAGGGAATGTCATGGTGAGCAAAACAGTATAATTAAGAGATAAAAACAATTTCTAAAAAGTCCTAAGTCGGTCCTGGGCGTGAATTGGTAGCACAGGTATTAATACAATGAATTGCGATAACAACTAAGCAACTAACTTGGTGAAGGACGTATACAGTGTCGCTTGTGGAACGAACAATAACGTAAATATCAACAGCTTGCTACTACACTACTACACACCATAATGTTTTTACGACCGTTACGATAAAAATTAATTAAATAAACAATTTTGTTCATCGCTGATAATATGCAGCATCCATCAAAATGATTGCCGGTTTCTTTTAATCTCTGTACCGCATTTAAGACGGTTTGTCGCTGAGGAAGTCTTCGTTACATTAACATTGTACTTGCATTACCCGTGAATTAGTTCATGTTAAAAAGTTGTTCTGTACTAAACGCTATTGTAACAACTACCTATGTGCTTTTCTGCACTAACCCCGTCTTATGACAGATACACTGACCTAATTTTAATCAGATCGACTGACTACAATATTAAAAGAATAAAGAACTACTATTAGGTTGTAACATAAACATCATCAGTCACACTTAATCTAATTTAACAAATAACAAATAATGCGTGAGTACAAAATTACAGAAGAAATACACAACACGGATGCTACTAAGCAACAGCTGATTGAATGCAGCGTTATATTGTAGCATTTCTCTCCAGGGTCGGAATTACATTTGCCTGCACTCTCGACTACGTTTTTCTCGAAAACGTTGAACTTTCGGACTTGCAAACGTTTACCTAATTTTCTCGTTTTATTATCACCTCCTGCAAGATTGGTACTTATTTTAAAAACACCTTGTATTATCTAATTCTACGCCGACGAATGTCACAAAAGCTATTATACAGTGACTATTTAAAATGCGATTGTAATTAATCCCCAATAAAATTTTAAATATTTCAAGTTTCACTTTCCGTTTTTAATTATTAAGTTCTGTATTTTAAATCCCTGGTAAACTTTAAAATGACGTTCGATTATTCTTCACCTACTAATCCAAAAATTCTCAAAAAAAATACAAACACTTACATTTGATAAGGGCTTCAAATTAAAATTGTGT
Source organism: Agrilus planipennis (assembly GCF_000699045.2). Taxonomy (NCBI): domain Eukaryota; kingdom Metazoa; phylum Arthropoda; class Insecta; order Coleoptera; family Buprestidae; genus Agrilus; species Agrilus planipennis. The sequence continues at coordinate 446,242 of NW_020442430.1, forward strand.
CGGTCACCTTGCTTTGATGGTGTGGAAGCCTAAATTATTACGAAATCCGCAATTACGTTAAGAAGAAATTAAATTAACCGAAAACCCAAATGTAACTTCGAAAAACAGATGTTCCTTGTCTTCATACCCTATAATTGATTTTCTAATTTTTTGTCTTTTTGTTTGTAATTAACTTAGTAGTTTCTATAATTACGTCTTAACTTCCTTCGTTAGACGATGTTTAGGGAAGAAGTGCCTGTGACAAACAAACAAGCAACGACGAAACACAATTATGTATTGAAAAGAAATTACGGAAGCGGATAGTTTTGGCTGTAAATTTTTTTGTAGTGTTACCTAAAGTGTGTTTCTTCACAGACAAAACTAAATTTCTATTAGTATTCATGCAAAAATTGCACTCTTTAATTAATGTGAAAATTCATTTAATTTCTATTCACTACAAATTACCTCAAATTTATTGTAATAATCTTCATTTTCACATGATTGTCTTTTAGTCATTTCAATTTTTTTGAAATGTATTACAATTAAAATTGTTCAATCAACCCATTGCAATTTGATCAACTCAGTCATATATCAGTAATAATTATCAATTTTGATCGATCTTGTATTTTTTATTACATATTTGTTTGCATTGAAAACGACGAACAAGGTACTCAACTAAATTGTAAATTTGACGCTAATATTGAGGTGCATCTTTCTCCGTATTGATGGACTTCAGCACCGATTTTCAGTTAAGGTAAAATTGCTTTTCAATAAGCACATACAGAATAGAATAGAATCTACTAACTGTTAGTTGAGGGTTAAAAACGTTTTAGGGGGAGAGTGTAAAAAATTGGTATAACAAAAGTCATCGCTATTTTAAAATAAATTTAAAATACACTTGCTACAAGTATGATCTTGTTAGGTCGCAAATTCATTATTGTTTCTGAATATGTAACGATGGGTATATAATCTTGCTGCATAATTTTGCGATTATCCGGTAACATGCTGACTAGCAAATGTTAACTTTTCATTAATGTATGTTTGCCAAACTGGGTGCGTTTGTTTCTCTTTTTTTATGATTGAAAAGCACTTTCACACTTTACAGTACAGTAGTGCATTTGCAACTAATTATTTTAACTTCAGAAAATGTAGGACACCAAGAAGACCGATTTCATTAAATTGGTTGTTGTAACTGCAGAAACAAGTGGCCTAAGCAGTAGCTTTTGGCTGCAATATGGCCAATTTTTTAAGAGATACGTATAACGAGAAATTCGAGAGGGCGTTTTCAAGTTCCCGGAATGGGGGGTAAGACGTGGAAATAAAAGTAGGAATTAATTTTTCCTTTTTAATATGTTCACAGGCTACCCTTACACATTTTTTCGATCTTTCAATTAACCTACGTATACCTTTGAAAAAAAATGTTTTGTCCAAAACTTCGTCGCTTGAAAATTTCTTCTCACGAAGACTTCTTCAACTCACGGCCAGACCGGCCGATCAAGGTGACCACTCCGGAAATAATTCAAAAAATCGAATGATTAATACTGGAAGATGCCCAACTTAAGAAGAAATAGCTCGCAAAAATAGCGGGAGTATCAGATACAACCAATTTTAACATTTTTCACGATCATCTTGGTATAACTAAAGTGGCAAGATGAGTGCCGAGAATGCTCACTCCACCTCAAAAACAACAGCGTGTGGAGTATTCTCGCGCGTTTTTTGAACCGCTGTAGTGAAGATAAAGATGGAGTATGACTGGAATTGTTACCAGGAACGAAAGTTGGGTTTATCACTATGAACCTGAGACCAAAAAGGACTCTATGTATTGGCATAAAAAAGGCACACCACCACCCAAGAAGTTTAAGGTGTCACAGTCGGCTGCGAAAATCATGGCGACAGTCTTCTGGGACTCAGAAGGGACCCTGTTGATCGATTAAAAAGATAAAGATGCCTCCATAACCGGAGAATACAATGCTTTATTCCTAGAGCAATTAAAGGAAGCAGTCTGACAAAAAAAGGAAGAAGAAAATTGACTAGAAATGTCCTCCTTCTGTACAACAACGCGCCTGTTCACAAGAGCCGTGTTGCGATGGCTGCCCTGCAGAAGGTGGGCTTCGGAATTTTGGCTCAGCCACTCTACAGTCCTTACCTAACTCCCAGCGATTATTACCTATTCCCAAACCTGAAAAAAAGTTTTTGTGGGAAAAAAGCGAGGAGGAAGGTATACATAAGTTAATTGAAAGATCGGAAGAATATATAAGGGTAGTAGGTGAATATATTCAAAAGGCAAAATAAATGCGTACTTTTATTTCCATTTCTTACCCCCCATTCCGCGAACTTAAAAACGCCCCCTCGTACATATGGCCATTTCAACTTAAAAAAGAAGAAGTTGTTTTGATGTTACACATACACAGTTCAATTTTATTTATATATAATGTAGTAGATATTCAATCATTCGAAATGATAGAAATCACGCATTTCTATTAGTAATTGTAAGTTTCTATTCATACACACAGACCTTTAACACTACTTAATTGTGAGAAGACGAGGTGAAGTGTTGATATGTGTAATTGTGGTTATTGCTAAAGCAGTTCCACGGCTCATTAATGATGTTATTAAAGTATGGTGTAAGCAGATTTTTATTCGGTTTTTATGGACCAATTTTCATTGATATTGAGGCACATCACGCAATTTCTCCGGCGCTGTAAACGTTGAGTGAAGAACAGTCACTGCCATCCATAAAATTTATTGATGAGAGTTGAATGTGTAGGTATATAATACCGCATCGCTTGTGTTATATAGTAAAGAGTACATGCGTTATAAAATCGGGTGCTATTTATTTTCAGTATTTTTCACTTGCAATCTTGATGATGCCAAATTACGCGATTATTACTCTTAATACCTGCAACAAGTGAATTGCACTGTAACTTAAGGTGGTTAATATAGAATTTGCACCTGAATATAAAAAGTACTTACATGCTGCATGAACTTTACAGTTTTAGTATTACTAATTAAAATTTAATAAAGAGCAATGAAAATCTCCTCATTTGATATACATATACGTTTCTTAGAAAATGTCAAATGTATTTTGAATGCGTTGGTTGATTTGAAATAGCGAATTATACCTTCTATAACAAATACATAAATCGTAACAACTACTTTTCATATATTTGAGTGTAACTCCCGAATGTTTAATTATCAACAAGTACAAATGTATTTGTACATATAAAACATATTTTATCGAATTAAAAATAGACATTTTTTCTGACAACAGTTGAAAACAGAGTAGGTAAAAGGTTTTCCTTTATTCTTTCATTCCTCTAATTTACACTATAATAATGAAGTGCTTTGGGGCTATAATCGATCGACATACTTTGATGTAACTCTTGGAAGAATTATTGCAGTCGTATGACCTGGTCTAGTTCAAACAGACGCTGACCTGTTATGCAGATTTTGGTAAAGGTCGAGCTCAATCCTCGCGATGTAGGCAAAACAGCAGTTTTAAAAGTTTTTTTCTGATTCTAATACTTATAACGATAACTAGCCAACACCATAGCATACAAGTATTTTTTAAATAAACTTAGTTATATATGTATAGAGAAACTATTGGTACTCCATGGATTTTTTCGTCATACAACTTGTTGAACCCGTCCAAGTTTAGACGGACATTATCTACGGTGTATAGCAGTCCCTCATACCGAATATTGACATTTAAACACGCACAACACTTCATATCTCTAATTTGCAACTCTATTGTGCCGGATAGTAACCACTACGGTAAATGGTTCATGACTTCATTCTGGCGGACTTTCTGTTCAATACCACCGTCCTCAATGTCCCCAACCACATTCAGTCTTGTTCAAAAAATGGTTTTAACACTAAACCAATGAAATTTTAATTGTTAGTTCACGGATTTTCAACGAAAGGGTTGAATTGAAACCGTTAAAACGAGCCGATAATGTGTATAAATACTAAAAGTCTGCAAGGTGACAAAATCATACAAAAAAATAATTGGTAATCAAAACCTGATATACCAACAAGCGACAGAAATTGTAACATACTAAAGTATTATTGGTCTCGAGAAAAAGTAAGCACAAACAAATAATTTAGTATAGTAATCAATAAAAATACAAATTAGGACAAATGACCTTTCCCAATACAATCCTAATTACCAATTTCCATTAGGTAGGTTTTTTGTTAAACTTGTTAAATTATTGTTGTTCATGTTTGTTTTTTTTGGTACAATTACGCGGCATCAAAGAAGTGTGGAACCAGCGGGCTATCGGATCCAAACTGGGTACCCGGCACATCCCTACTTCAAATGATTGGTGAACTCAAATCAATAATTCCGATTATAGGACAGCATTCTGAATATCGATAATCGGTCGTTCAGTTAGTCTTCGTCATCATTGTAGGGTCATCAGTCCTAAAACCGATTAAACACGCACCTCCACTCTTTCCTATTCTGTGCTAATCTTCGTATATCCCTAAAACTAGAACATTTCACATCCATAACAATTTGTGAACAGTAATTTAATTTACCTCTGCTCCATTTAATTCCTGTTTCTGCTTCTAATATGTCTCTATTCTACCTATAAAAATGTCCAGTTTTATTTTATAATTTAGGCATTAAATATTTCATTTCATTTGTAAGTTTTCTGCATTTTTATAGAAAAATATAGGTTTTGAAACAGAGGAGATGAAGTTATGGAATCTCCTCTTTTTCTTTACAGTCGAAACGTGTTTATGCTACAAAGCGCGTCGCCTATACTAAATAATAAACTGCAAGCACTCGAAATAATTCAAGTGTAGTCGTACTTTCGAAATGTACAGTAAATTGTTGAACAGGCTTTTTTTTTGGATCGAAATGTTTTGTGGATATTTGTAAAAGTTGGCAGCTGATCAAATAACCGACCTTTTCGTTGCAATTTTTATTACGGCGCGAGACCGGGGTCCGTTAATCCGAAATCGTAGACAGTTAGTCACGTGTAATATGACAAGTACGGTAGTTCCCAGATGAGCTAGGACGACCGTGAATGGAAAACAACGATCATAACAGGGAAATAAAGAACCTCCTTCTGGTCGCAGTGCAGCGGATCCCGACGAACGCAGAGCCAACTTTTGCACACTTAACTATCAACGTTCCTGCGTCATTTATATCATCAGCGTGGGTTGAATCATCGTCATGTTTAATGTAGCGACCATTGTTCTTTCACCGTCTTGGCTCTCGGCGGAAATTTTAATCGGTACTCTCGTTATAAACGACAGAAAAACGTTGCCAAAACAATTTGTTAATGCATTTAGAGCTATGCACGTGATTTCATACTAGTGTGACCTACCACCTGAAGCATTCACCGAATATAAACATGAGCATTCATTTTTATGGAAATATTAAAAGAAAGTATAGATGTTTCGCCGAGTAGAGACGGAAAAGTCATAATCGTTTTTCCAACAAGGTTGGTACAAAGATGATTTTCTCGGCCAATACGATACGACTCGATTATAAAAAATACTACGTGTAATTTACAACACGCCACTGATGTGAAACTTCTTCAAACACACAAACATACCGGGATAAGGGTTAAGGAATTGATTTAATGGTATTATTTGTACACTATGAATTTAAATTTTACGCTATACATGCCGGAGTTGCCTGTAACGAACGTTGCATTGAAGCGCGCTTACGTCTCAAGCGATCCCCACTACGAACTCGACTGCGTGACCGAGTAGAGGGGGGACATCCGTTGCATGATTTCGTTACATAGCAACTCGCATGAAATGAACTTGCACTACCGTGCGTAAAGAAGTTTCACTTCAAAAAATCGTCGGTAATTTTAATGTTTTTTTTTTCCTACGATTTAAATATGATCTATAGAGCTTAGGAGAAATGGCTATGATAATGATGATCAGAGGAATTGAAAATTTATTAATTGTTAACCAGGATAACTAGGTACCCGGCAGTAGCTGTGCCAGGTACTCGGCAAAACCGCTACAATTAATGGTTCCTGTCTTCGTTCTGGTGGCCTTTCCATTAAATATAAACCTCACCAACGTCCCAAACCACACTAAGTCCCGTTCAAGGAGTTGTTGGAACACTAAACAAATTGCAATTTAATTCTTGATTGGCGGATTTTAAACGAGAGGCCGGATCCTTAAGAAAGAACGGATCCGCCGGGTACCGGACCAAACCGGGTATCCAGCCTATCATCTCTAGTCAAAACAATACGAAACAATGAAAATAGCTCCATTACTAACGTGTCTGCCTATGCTAGGAACCATAGGTTAGGAACATTATCACCTGCATAGTGATAAATAATTTGATACATCATTGTGTTATGTATTTTATGAATTCTGAAATTTGGAAGGTTTTCCACAATTTCTGTAATTCCTCTCACAATGTAATAGACCTCTCCCAAACTATACTTTCTGTTTACTGTCTGTAGCGACGTGACCTTCAGTTTGACCGGCGCAAAATAGAAAAGAACAGCACTAGGCCAGAAAAGGAAGGAGACAACTCTCGGCCAAACTCTTAACCGGTGAGGAGCGTATAATCCGTACAGTACTGCACGGAAAAATTGACCATTTTATCCACTACAATTGCATTGCTCAAATGTGCTGTTATTGGTACCATTTACTACTGAAAATATCAACGAGATGTTTATTTATATTTGAAGACATATTAAAGGCTTTAACGCTTGTTTTCGACTCGCACTATTATTCATGATGGAACAAAATTTTTGGCAGGTACTGTCGAGAGTATAATAATAATGATACCTACGATTTTGCCAGCGCGCATCCAAGACATTGGAAGGGGAACATCGCTAGAGAAAGTAAATGAAGTATAATAGACTGTGTACATATTGCATTTTTAGAGCATTATAGCAATAAATGTACTACCAATTCAGAATAGCATTTATTCCCCTGGTTATCATCTAAACTCTATAGCAAAGAGTAGATAGATTTCTTATCAGGTTTGGGAAACTGCCTGAGTGTTTTATTTAATTTGTTGAACTATGTTTTACACTGTGATAATAATTGTGTCATATTTTATCTTATAGCAACCACTGTTCCTTGATAGTAATTAAATTACAATTTATTGTTTGTTGAGTTTCACAAAATTGTGCGTATCACGGTTCTGTTGTCACTTAGTCAGTATTAAGAATGAAAAACGTGTAGGCCTGTTTATTCCCGGAAAGTTTATCCGATAACATCGGCTTCCAGGAAGACGAAAGAAAGTAGCGATAGTTGTTAGATGGGAAGGGGGATATCCGAGCGTTGAAAAATGATGATCTTGTAATATATTGTCGACGTAGCGGTGGAGAAAGTCGCTCTTCGATGAGAATCGTACGTTATTAAAGACCGCTATCTGTCAAACTTGGACAAAGAAGAATGTTTGTGTGTGTGTATTCCAAACGGGCGAAAGCAAGAATAAGTTCGGTGCCCCTTTCCCAAAAAAAAAAAGAAAATCGAATAAATTGATATCAAATAAAACAAACATCGACTTACTTTCGTTCTCCATTATACAGAGTGATTAGCCATTAAACATTACTGATTTAAAAAATGTATTGTCTCTGTAAAAGATGTAAATTTTTTGGAAACGACGAAAGTTCTATAGAAATTTTCGCACCGTATTACAATTTACAATTGGTTTACAAGTTCGAGCTTATCAGAATTCGCACAGTGTTTTTGTTTTGGTTACCAGTTTTGAGCTAAAAACTGATACCAGTCGAAATATGTTGAAGCTTTTGACCGTCAGGATGTTTTGGAATTGTTCAAGAAATTATTAGATACAGACAACAACGTAACAAAAAGCTGCTTAGATTTTCTATACAATTAATACTTGAATCATACATTCATATAAAGACAGAGAACTATTGAAAATTTTGAATAAGATTTTTACGGCATGACGGTCATGAGTTCTTTTGTTCGACATTAATAAATATTAATTATTGACTGAAAATTCAGAAAACTCTTACTTGCAATATGCCTTTTATTTCTACATCCAATGTTGTTATAAACTGAGCTTAAAAAAATTAAAAAACTATTATCATTTGGTTTTATATATGGATGGAAAATTGGGGATTTCGAATTAGAAAAAATCATGATAGGATTTCAGTCACTGTTGCCCGAAAAATTGTAAAAGTCTCTACAATGTGCAACTCTCTAAATTAATGTTTTTTTTTTGTTGCAACTCAAAGCTTTAGTATTATGGATTAAAATAGGGAAAAACTTTGCTTTGCATTTCTGCAAAACTATTTCGTCTCTGTACGGTTGAATAACCCGAGGAATTTCTACAAAAAGTTTCATTTCATCTCTAAATTAGTAAAAATTCTAGCATCTGTCTGTAATTTGATATTATTCAGTATTGCACACCAACAAGTTACCACCTTTTAATTATGTACATAATTGTTATTATTCAAAAAAATATTTTTATTTTTCAACGTTCTTCACCAGGGAAAATTTTATAATNGGAAAATTTTATAATTATATAAATAAATAATTTATAAAAGATATACATATTGATTATTATTATTATTATTCCTAAGGAATATAAAAAGAGTATCAAACATTGCTATTTACTATTAGTTATAAATAGGTTTTGCGCTGTTGATAACTTTATGATCACAAACAAAACAAGGAATTAATTTTTTGTCTGAAGTGGGTACGTTACCAAGACTAACAGAAAACCGAAACTTGTTCTTGAGTAAAATTTCTATACGGATTTTCTCAAGTATTTCGAGATGCATGTTGATAAACGTTAGAGTCCAGTATATTATTAACTTACTGGACTTTAGGTTTTCAATTTTACGTCGAATTTAAATTATTAAAAGCATGATTTGTAGATTTTTGTGTACTATCCATATCATTGATAGGTGACAAAAAGATTCAACGGAGCCAGAACTCATCGTAAACCGTAGAGAGAGTGGAAAGCTCAGAATTAAGACACCAGATATCATTGTAAAATGTAAAATACTTTTAAAATGTTTAAGGCTGTGTTGTCCGTATCATTAAATATAACCCCCCTATTATTTTTTTATAAATTTTGGTAGTAATAATTAAAAAATAATACCAATTTTTATGGTACATTTTCACTAAAAGCATATTAACAATTTGGAAAAAATCTTGCTCGCTAGAACAGCATGGTAATTTTTACAAGATTTTTCTCTCCGTCTGGAAAAACGTACTCATAATTAAATAATTTTTGTATGCATTTACATATGTACGGTTAATGATCATATATATATATATATACGTTTACAAGGAAGTTGTTCTTGTCCTCAGCTTCCGGATGGCGATTCAATGGATTCCTGGAATGTCGGTAAAAAATCGGTTGTATTGCAACCGACGACCTTGTCTTGAAACTAATTGCCTACTTCCAATAATTGGCGTCGTGACGTGTACTTAGCTCTTTCGTCACGACCCTCGACAGTAATAGAATGTACGATAATTTGCTACATGGGTACAAAGTCAGAGAAATTCCTGCCTTAAGGAAATGCAATAGAAACGTTTTTCAACAAAAGAATAAAATGGTAGCGAAATAGAACATGGAATATTACACGCAAGTATTGGATTTTTGTGATTCACGTAAATTTTCAAAGCATATTATTTCTAAATTTATTATGCTTAAAAATGGTTGTATTTTCTTAAAAAGTGGAGTTACCTTAATGTTCTTTTTTTAAATATAACTTCGTGCACCTCTGAAAAATTGGAGTGTCTATCTTGCAGAATTACCAAAAGATCTTTTTTGTCGCCCGTTCTTATAATTTACAACCCTTAAAGCAGCTAACGAGCATTAAAGCTTCTAGCCAAATACCTCAAAATCATATTGAAAGGGCAGTGTTTATCACTTTTTTAAGTTTTACTATGCATACTTTTTTTTAAATGAAGACAAAACGCTTCTTCTTCATGTACCCTTTCCATTGCAAACGGTGTATACTAATTATATGAATATTAACATAGCAATTCTGATCTTGTTCGCGACATCTGAGTAGTGTTGGGCAAAAATATATCTATATNTCCTGTTAGTTAAGTGGGAAATAGAAAATGCCAGCTGTAAATATTAATAGTAAGGTTCATATTTTACCAGGATTTATTTTTAAGGATATTCTATCGTTTTTTCAATTTTTTTCAAAAAAAAAAACAAAATAGTCAATTCTTTTCAAACACCTTAATGTTGATTGGTATATCGGTAATTATGAAAATTTTTTAAATATTTGTGAAATTAAATATTTTCTAAACAGTTATACACTTATGGTATACCGATATATTTAGAAACAACATCCACCATGAATTAAAAATGATGTACCTATATATATCGATAGTTGCCGATATGTTGAAGTAGATATCGATAATTATTGATATTTTTTCGTTATCGATAACCGATAACTAAAAACAGCTATCGGCTAAGACTACTTCTGATCGGTTAAAAATGTGAAGTTATGGATTCAACTTCTTCTAATGTCAGGATCTGTTCTGGTATCTTCCCTACCTTAACCCCTGGTAATATGTATTTCTCGTGTTTCATTGTATGACTTATAGGTATTTGAATTTTTGTCGTTTATAATCGTGAATGCAATCTCTATTCCTTTTTGGGTTTTGGCGTATCACTTCTATGTTGTTAACGTGGTCGATCCAAATTATTCGGAGAATACGTCATTACACCGATATATCTCAAGTACTCAAATGCCTCCTGGTATTTTCATTAGAGTTTTTAACAATGTCCAAGCCTCCGTACCATACAACAAAATAAAGAGTTTTATTAAGAATGGGATAAGTGCTTGTTTATGAACATACTTCTTCTGATGTTGTTGCATAAAATTGTAATAGGGTTCTCAAATGTAGATCGGATATCTGTGGATTGATCTCGCGTTGACTGTCGTGCTAAAGTAAGCATGAACCTCGAGAATTTTGGACTCTAACTTAATAGTAGTTGAAAATTTGATAATGATATACATATGGCAACCATTATTTCAGTTAACAATACGGAAACTTTGTAACTTGTCTTGATTTTTGTGACTGAAGTTGAATGGCATACGTAACCGTGCTCATATAAAGTAAATTTGAGTAGATCGTACACACGAAATGGATATGGTATAAATTATATACATAGTTAGCTTCCCCTAAATAACGTTAGAAGCAAGAGTAATGGGTAGTAGTTTTATGAAGACAGGCACACAGATCCGGCTTGCTCGGCGCTCTGTTGTGGTAAACGAATTAAATGGATACACGTCAGGGTGCATTCGTGTAATGGCACGTCGACAATGAACGGAACGGGATGGGACGGGACGCGACTAGACGGGACGCCTCTTAGTTCCTCTAAATCCCTGCAAAACCAGATGTTAAACTACACTCCCACTAATGTCGTTGTTTCTATTTGCACGACCAGATTGTTGCATTCTGCCGGCTTAACACTCTACAGTTAACAGGACCACCACACCGTAGTTGGTTGTTGCCGCTTACGTTCGAGACAAAGGTAATTTATGCCGTGCCGTCCGCGTCTCACGCGGTTTGCGAGAAAGTGAAAATTGAAAAGGTAGTGTTACCTATTTACCTTTATATCGTAGTTCCTCCAGGAATATGAAATAGGTACACGTTGGGTTTCGATTTATGCAAATTATGTACGTGTAAACTAAATGGTACTTATCGTCCTTGTAATGCAATTATTTCTCATATAATTGAAACATAATTTCAAGGATGAAGATGTCATTTTGCCCATTAAAATATACAGGCCTGACGCTCGAAGCTGGCGGAAGTTTTAAAATGACGTGGATGCGCCGAGGCAAACCTAGGCAGTTTTAGGTATAACAATTACATCCCTCTTTTTTCAGTATCCCTATCAGGAGCGTTGCCAGTGTCTAGTATTTTGGTTTCACTGTCACCGCTACCTTTTAATCTATACATCGAAGGCGCCATGAACATTTTTAAAGACAGTACAATTGTAAGGATAGTTATACAGGCAAAAGATTAGTATGCTTAGATTTGCAGATGATGTAGAAGTATTAGCGTCTAGCAAGAAGGAGTTGGAGATAACTGTAAATAAAATTGAAACGGTATTGACAAAACAGTACCTACTGCATGAAAATAAATAAAAGTAAAACAAAAGTACTGGTATGCAAGGGAAGAAGAAGTAAGGAAAGAGCGATTATAATGATACGAGACGAAAAATTAGAAGAAGTGACTGATTTTAGGTATCTAGGAAGTCAGATAAGTCAAGATAGAAGGAGTAGTAGGGATATAAAGAAGAGGATAGCGCAGGGTCGTGTCGCCTTCAATAAAAAGAAGTCACTTCTATCCTCGCGAACGGTTAATTTAGAAATTAGAAAAAGGTTGTTAAAGGTGTATGTTTGGAGCACGGCGCTGTATGGACGAAATATGGACGGTAAAAGCTGCAGAAAAGAAAAGGTTTTGGAGCGTTCGAAATGTGGTGTTATAGACGAATGATGAGGATAACGTGGATAGAGAAGGTTAGAAATGAAGAGATATTAGAAAGAATAGGAGAACAGAAGACTCTATGGAAGTCAATAAAAAATAGGCGAGATAGGTTATAGAGGCAGAAACTTGAGTTAGAAGGGGTAGAGGTAAGCCTAGATCAGATTACTGTTTCGCAAATAGTTAAGGATGTGGGTTGTTCTAGTTTTAGGGAAATGTGAATATTAGCTTTGGATAGGAACGGGTGGAGGTGCAGGTTCAACCAGTCTTAGGATTGACGATTTTATGATTATGAGAACGTAGTAGAAGCACATGGAACTACTTCTGTTTCTTACGATTATAAAAAGCGTCATCAGTTTTATAGTACGTATAAATCGATCGTCAATCCTAAGACTAGTTGGACATGTACCTCTACTCTTTTCTATCCTCAGCTAATCTTAGCATTTCCCTAAAATTAGAGCATCCCACAGCCTTAACTATTTGTAATGAGTAATTTAATCTACGACTAACTCTACTCATTATTAACTCCTGTTTCTGCTTCTCATTTCTTTTTAACTGGACCCTTATTTCATAATGACTTGCATAGTGTTCTCCGTTCTCCTATTCTTTCCAATACCTCGGCATTTCTGAGTATCTACCATATCCTCATCATTCGCCTGTAACACTTCATTTCGAATACTTCTAAGCTTTTCTTTTCGCTGCGCCCACCGTTCACGTTTCGCACAACTGTTATGAGTGTCTACATTTTCTGGGATTCTTGAAGACTGGAGAGGTGGCTCCTAACACATTTAAGTCACATAAATTAATGAAAAGGAAGTCGAAGATACACATCCGCATATCTAACTACACTTCGTTTATTAAAAGAGTTTTCGTGGTGCTACTACCTGAACGGGATTGAATCCGTTAGCTATGCTTTCTACAGAAAGTAGTCTGTACATAAAGTTTTCAGATTTGATTGACTTTCTTGCATTACAGAAGTCTCGAAGAAAAGTTCTTAATTAAATCGAGTTCAAGTAAATTCCTTCTGCAACAATTACAATCCTTTACAACTAATATTTTATATGATATGGATGTGAAGAAATGCTGACGGTGCTGACAGCCAAATTTAATTAGCCTGAGCTGACACCGAATGCCACTAATGCATATTTCATATGAAAATCCTATGAGATCCTTTGAAAGGCGCATCCTAGTTTACATTTTGTATTTTTTTATAAGTTGTTGTTTACAAAAGTGTAATATAAAACCTCCAGCTGTCGCGCGAAATAACATTCTTATTATCTCCAATTATTTTGTTTAAAATGGATTAGTGCATTATATACCCATTTAGCGCTACATAATGCGGTGTTTAAAGAAACCTTAGCACTAGATCGAACGTATCAAACCAACTGGTGTATACATGGTAGTAAACACCCTTGTACAAACGAGTATCATGTTACACGAACCTTCTGTGTAAAAACTGTTTCCCACCTTGCTCTTTTTTTTACAGTGGTAGGTACTTGTTACTGATCGGTTGTATGAAGTTTGAAAATTTGAAGGTAATGCTTCTAAACATATATTTTTATATTATTATAAGAATCAACACTAAAATAAGGACAAAAACATTTCATTTATAATTACCAATTGTGACTGTGTTGGATTTGCATTAGTGTTAAGTATTGTTTTTTATAAAAAAAATCGGCAAAACGGACTCGCGCATCTGTAGGTATTTAATAGTTCATTCATGATAATCAATTATCGAAAAATTTTCCCGGTTTTTCCGAGTACGTTTCTTGTTTCCCCCAAAATCAACCCCCAATACGTATAATTACAATATTACAATTAAAAAGTCATTTTTTATGATGTAACTACAGTAAATTTAAAACTTAAGGTTTTCTAAATTTTCCCTTTACTTTTGTGTATGTCAAAGTCAAACGGTCGCATCCTTTAATTGACTTCGAAGTTTTATTTTTTGACAGCTCCAAGGAATTGCAGACTCGAGTATTTGATATTTATTTCAAAAAAACTACCTCCACTTGTTCCTTAAAAAAGGGTCATGGCAGACAGCCGGACAAAAAGTCATCGTATTAAGAGTTCCTTTTTTCCCTTTGAGGTACGAAAATCCCTAAAAAAAGATTCTTTTGATTACAAGAGTCTAAGGCAGCGTTTCATAGTCTTATACATGTTCTATTCGTGACAAGAACTGACCATAAGCGTTGTGACGGTTCAAATACAGTAAAAATATATTTAAGATAGGAGTCCTAAAAAATGCAAAAAATGTAAACTATTTTGTCATGTTCTAGCTGCTCAGGTTTATAAACGCTTATTTCTACCGAAAGAATGTTAAATATGCATGACGTTTGTTCATTTTTTTTTGCAGCAAGTGTCCGTGTCATTTGTTGAAATAAAAATGATAAATGTTGCTGTTACAAATTGGTACCGTGAACCATATTATCATGCAATTGCTGATATTTGTACGTTACATGTAGTAATCGGTATGTGTTAGGTATAACATGTTGAGCATTAGAATGTAAGTACATATGTTCGTGTACCGTTAGTGTTTCTGTGAAAATACTGAAGGCGCCGCAATTATGAACATGATCGGGGCCGAAGCCTATCGAGTCAGGTCATAGGTCAAACAGCTGTCACATTTTCGATTTGTGCACAAAATACGCAATTAACAATAATGGTCATTTTAATAGTATATGCTAACAACAATAACTATGTTGTTCAACGCATTTTTGACGTTTTATTAAAAGTGAGTAATTACTCTTCCTTTTTTAAAGTTTAACTGTTGATGGTTGCGCAGTCAGGAAACAAGTAAGACTATAGCTAACTGTTGTATGTATTGATTGGGCCTTTAGAAACTTTAACAGAATTTAAACTTTGAATGGTTTCAATAATTAAAGAACTCAAAATACAACCGAACTTCAACAAATATATTTAATAAAATTACTCAATAATTGTGTCGACATATAGTGTACAACTATGCTGTATTTTTTTTAATTTTATCACCTTATTTGCTTATTTTAACGGTTTCAACTCGACCACGTCGTTAAACCAACCAAGAATTAAAATTTCATTGGTTTAGTGTGTTTGGTGTCGATGTGTTTCGTTATTTGTATATTTTTATCATGGTTTTAGTTTGTTATTATTTTCGTATATTATGATTTCTGTTGCAAATATTTAACATCAAATTGTGCTTACAAACAGCTTTGGGGCCTCTTTATTACACCCTTCAGGTAGGTATAAAACGTTGGGAAAGTCCAATTCGCCAACTACGTCAAGTCGAGCTTTCTCTGGGTACCTGAAGGGTGCATAGCAACAACCAAAGCTTGAGCAAGGGGTCCGTTTTATTTTAGGGACGTTACCTATTTTTGTACAGACTAAGTCCTGGACAACAAAGTTCAGTCACCGAGCGCATGGCCTAGAGCTTTAGACCTTTAGACCTTTAGAACATTACTTAGCATTCGAGAGGACGCCGGTTCGATTCCTGGTCCGTCTGCCTTTGTCCAAGTTCTGTGGTTTCCTTGGATTACTTAGGCAAATGCTGGAGCAGTAACATTCCACAGATAATTTTTCATTCTTTTCTGTCTTCATTTCGTCCGTCTCATCTTTTTCACCCGAACCACCACCCACCCATTGCCACGATTCCTGAAAGGAGGCTGAAGAAGGTCTTCCGTCCTACCTTCCGACTTAGTCCTGAGGGACTGCCCGCCCACCAGCATTAGTGGTGGGAATGAAACACCCCAAAGTTTTTAAAGTTTTAAATTCGGTCAGAGTATTCCAATTCCGGAAACGTGAACCACTAAAACCGTAGTGGTTTCGCCGGGTACTCAGTTACCCGGTACTAGGCAAAATCACTATCCGGTGCATCCTTAGTTTTGAGTTCCTTAATTACTTAGAAACTTCTTCGAGTGATAGTCATAGGCCTGCATATTTATATTCACTATAAAGATCAGTAATGAATAAATGCATATTATTCTTTAGGTTCATACTATTTCACATAAGTACTACCTATTTAAAAATTAATAATGAATAAATGCATATTATTCTTTAGGTTCATACTATTTCACATAAGTACTACCTATTTAAAAATTAATAATAAATAAATGCATATTATTCTTTAGGTTCATACTATTTCACATAAGTACTACCTATTTAAAAATTAATAAGAGCAGTTCGCTTGTTTTTCATATTCGTTAAACAGTATTTTATATCGTAATAAAATTTTACTATCATGACAGGTTAATTTCTTTTCTTCATTAAAGAAATCAGTCTCGCGTTGATAATGCCTACTTATTCGCAGTGAAATGATCTAGGGGTAATTAGGCGGAGTCTCTGATTGTTTACCTACTTATAATAATTTCTTCTCTTTCGATATCAGGGCAATATACAGATAATCCATGTACATGCATTTATTCTTTCGACCATTCAGCAACGTGAGTGTGTATTAGTACATACATGTTATTCTACTTTTATCAAAAATTATCCATGCTAGTTAATTGGGCCCATAAGAGCCATACAATTGTTGTTGAGGTTCGTTTAAAACTATATTACACGTCACTATTTAAGCTTTTCAGGTATTCAATTCTGTGCAGGATTTTTTCACGTCGTAGTAGCAAAAATGTCCTTTGAACAACGTGTATCATTCCTCAAAATCTTCAAATTGCATTTACTGAACTTATATTGGTACAGTTGATATCGTCAGGAAGTTGGCACAGCTAATAATAATTCATCAATTCTGAACTTTCTTATGAGCTTTGTAGGGACAAGATGGGGTGCGCCAGTACAGTTCTATATTTTTAATAATAAAATCAATCAAATTAAACTTGGGAGTGCTAACATTAAGCCGCGGCTATCTTATCGTACAAAAAGAATTTTGATACCATGAATAAGAATAACAAATAAATAGTTCTTGAGTTCTTGATAATCTTTACGCAAAATGTAAACTAAGCGCCAGAGCTTGCAGTGGTTCTGACACTATTCCAGGTTGTATATCCTTTATCTCAAAAGCTATATTTTCACTCTAAAACTTTGACATGCTGTCCATTTTTCGATAGAGTATTCAGCAAACCATAGACTTATAAAACTCTTACGAAGCGCGACATTATCCCTGTCTGAGTATTTTGTCTCACCTGAAGTTTTTTCTTACCCTAAAACAACCGGGGTGCCGATCATTTTTCTAGAGAAATTGGAATATTTCAAGCCTAAAAATCAGTGTCTGTTACTAATCGGAAGTTTCTATAAACAGTTTTAGCGAAAATTACCCTCGTTTAAGTATATCAGGCCTACGAAACTCCTTTCCCAGTCTAGAATTTCGAGGTGCTGGCCATTTTGTATCGAAAACATAATATATTTGGCGAGTTACAAGCCTAAAAATCAGTCTCTTACGAATCGCGAGTTTCTATAACACAACTAGAACTATCCCCGTCTAAGTATTTCACTCCAGCTGAACACTTTCTACGTTAGAACTCGGAAGTGCTAATCATTTTTTACAAAAATTGGAATATTTGGTTAATTATAAGCCTAAAAATCAGTGTCTCTTACGAATCGCAAGTTTCTACAAGCAGTTTTAGGGAGAACTACCCTCGTCGGGCTATATCAGATCCACGAAACTCTGTTTCCAATCTAGAATTCCGATTTTTTTTCTATCGAAAACGGAATATTTGGCGATTTACAAGCCTAAAAATCGGTCTCTTACGAATCACGAGTTTCTATAATAGAACTAGAACTATCGCCGTCTATGTATTTCACACCACCTGAACTTTTTCTTCGTTGGAACTCCGAAGTGCCAATCATTTTTTACCGAAATTGGAATATTTGGTTAATTACAAGTCTAAAAATCAGTGTCTCTTATAAATCACGAGGTTCTACAGCACTTGAAGAACCCCCGTCTGACTATTTCACGCCCTCTAACTGTTGCCGCACTCTATCGGGGATAGGGTTGCCACCCGTACTTTATTATAAAGTATTGTACTCTATTTCGACTGTGCGTATGTTATACTTTACAAGACACATAAAGTAAGCAAAAATACTTTATTTAAGGCCTTAAGTAAACATCGTAATTTTGTAAGCGATTATTCGAAATTCAGAGTATTTTTACATCAATAATATTGCACAGAAAAATGGCAAACCATATTTACGGAACAACCTGATTTCCCAAATCTATTCAAAGTAGTGTCACTTTTTCTGTCCGTTGCGGCCACTTCAGCATTTACAGAAAGAGTATTCTCTGTTATAAACGTAAAGTGGCGGGACGACAGGAATAAAGCTTCATTAAAATTAATTAAGAATTAATTTTTAGTTTACTTAAATCTTTGTTTGTCATGTTTAGAGGCTATTAATGTATTTAAGAGCGACTAATCGTGGACTATACAACTATCTCTAGAGAGTACAGAAAATTCTAAATTTACGAATTACGGTTGTCAACTTCCTGGCGATATAGTTGAATCAAATTTTTTCATTGGACGTTCGGCGTAATTTTTAACGAAAAACCCATTTTGCAAATGGTATCTACCTTCTGCAGAACGTAAAATCTGTTTTCAATTACATTAGCGTTAATATGTAACGGTTAATTGCAGGCCTGGAAATGTATTTCACACCTTTGCTGTGTTGTGCATATCTTTACAATTAAAATATACACCTCCACCTGATAACTATTTGCGTGTCGGCTTATTTCTGTTTTCGCTTTTCAGCGTAACCTGTTTGTTTGCAAGCACAATTACTGCTGTTTTTGTCACTTTTATCAAACGCATACATTTGAATGAATTAAATTGCAAGCCATTCATTCCGAAAAATTAAACATCGGATGGCTTTTTCTTTTTTAGGGTAAAACGCATCGATTGTATTGCATCAAATTTTATAAAATTAGAGCCAAAGCTACGCATCATTAACAGCGGTATTATCCTATAATTATAAATAATTGAAATGTAAAATGGAAACAGGGTGGAAAAACATGTTTCAAAACAAAGGCAGAAGTGTTGCCATTTTTAAAACACCACGTGTGAAAGATTTTTTAGAGGGAAACGTATGTACTAGTTGTACTTTAAAAATTTTTTTTTGCCCTTTGATCGGTTCCAATTATTGTATTACACAATTAAGGGGAAGAAAAGGAACATAACATGGTTTATGTTTCAATGTTGGAGTCTTATCGCCCCGAATCTAACAAAATTCTAAACAGTAGGTATACAACAGAAGATCTACCATTCATTTTTCTTGATCTGTCCTAAATCGCCCTTCTATCCACACTTCACCACCTCATCACAGGGTTAATAGTTTTGGCTGTATCAGTGGCAAAGAGTAAAAATACTAAAACTAAATATATGACGCAGGATCTTGGACAACTAATGTTAATCTCACGCTTATCTAATTTTATAAATAAAATATNTATTTTATCAAAAAGGACTTCCTTTATTTCCCAATAAAAAAGTATCACCTTCTATACGTGTAGTAGTAGATATATATGTATATGTATGTATGTATAACAGATATTTTATTAACTGGCGCGCAGTTTACTATTTCCCATAAATTCCATTGGTTAATTGTCGGCCTCTATTAACAAGAAATAACTTGTTATTACGGCAGTACATCGCGATAAGAGCGCAAATGGGAATAATTGGGAATATAATTTTAAGTTATTGTAAAATTAGAAGTTAAATTGCGTGTGTACAGCCATTTCCATTATTTAAACGTTCGTTCAATTCATCAAATAGTTGATTACTTCACACCGACCGACATGGTGACTGGCGGCAGTTTGACACACTTGTTTCTTTTTTTTTCTCTATGCACATTGCACAATAGTTTTTTATGATCAAAAAATGTGAAACAAATACGTTCCCATAATAAGTAATTGGTGTGTTTGTTGGGGGAGAAAAATCTTTTTAAAATTGAATTCAAGATTTTTGTAACAATTAAAAAGCTAAAGGCCATGTTACACAGCGCGTGGAGCGTGGATTGGAATTTCACGTGCCCGCCGTGAAAAGAAGGCAACTAAACCGCTAGGACCCGGCTGTTCGCTCCAGGCTTCGCCGGACCTGTCAAGGCGACATAAAGAAAGAAAAAGAAAGGCGGTGGTGGATGTCATCATTAAATAAAAGCTGATTGAGATAGTTTTATGTACTAAATTTAGAGTAAAGTGCAAGACATAGGTATTTTCGTGCACGCCATCATATATGTTACCGTCTATATTTATTCTTTCCAATGTTTTTATGAAAGTTTAGGGACTTCTTCCTATAATTTCTTTAAATTATATTTTTTTGAGTTCGGAAATAACATACTGTTGGTACAAACGTTTTTGTGAATCACAGATAACAACAGACTCTCACAGGTGACGACAGGTCGGACGCAACATAACGACTCTTCCCGC